>NC_142796.1:20418753-20704605 GCF_049724085.1 Artemia sp. Qi Xiang Cuo | reverse complement strand
CCTCTACTGCCAGTTCTATTAACTTTGTATAATGCGGTCCTGGTTTCATGTAGTTGTCCAGCATCATGGAATATGCCGGTTATAATGCCGTTATTTAAAAAGGGTGACTGGATGAAGCATGGTAACTATCGCCCTATTAGTCTAGTACCAGCAATTAGTAAATTTTTGGAAAAGGTTCTAGATGGTAGATTAGGGCTGTGGCTAGAAAAGGAAAATATTGTTAGTGAGACCCAAGGAGGATGCCGAAAGGATTATTCCACTACATATCGTGTATTTATGCTCCAGGTTCTTATTGGAAAATATTGCAGGGAAAATAGTAGGCTTTTTGTCGCGTTTTTGGACCTGGAAAAGGCATTTGATAGTAATGATAGACCTATTTTATTCCGTTACCTTGTTAAGATAGGCCTACCCAGGCCTCTTATTATGTTATTAATTAACATGTATGAGATAACTTTATCTGTGGTTTTTATTGTTAAAAAAGGTGTATCTAGGCCGTTCAGAACCTTCAGAGGAGATAGCCAAGGATGTACGTTGTCACTGAAACTTTTTACTCTGTATATCAATGATTTTGCAGAGTTGCTTGAAATGAGATGGGCCCCAGTTGTATCACTAGCGAATAACCTATTTTCTTTTTTGCTGTTCGTTGACGACACAGCTTTAGTGGCCAATTCAGCGGAGGAACTCCAAACTCTTCTGAATTTAACTGAATCTTACCTAGAATCGAAGAAGTTGAAGCTCAACGCATCCAAGACAGAGATTGTCAACTTCCAAAGTAGGAAGCCCAATGGACCTCAGGATTATTCCTTTACTTATAACGATGAGGCAATAAAAGTGACCCCAAAGTATAAATATCTGAGATTCGTGGTTGCAGCAAATGGGAATTGGACCGAGACCATCAAATTGATGATTTCACGTGGTGAGGCAGCTGCTTGTGCTCTACTTCGACAAAAACATATCATGGGAATCAAAAATATGAAGATGCACAAGTACCTTTTTATGACTAAAGTCCTACCTGTTGCCCGTTATGGATGCGAGTTGTGGGGGACTACTACGGTAAAAAAACTGGAATCTCTGCAGTTTATATATTTTAAAAGAGTTATAGGCCTCCAAAATGATTTTAGTAGTCTGTTTCTAAAGGATGATTTGAGTTTGCAAGATCTACGTCATATGAGGACTATACAAATGATTAAGTTTTGGTTATAGGTTACGCGCTTAAGATAAGATAAGATTTATTGCTCAAAAATGGCTATCACAAGCCCAAAAGGGCCGAATTCGCACTTTAGCGTCAAATACAACGAAGAAAGAACAACAAAAACAAACAATCAAACAACAACAGAAAATTATAAAAGGGTCAATGTCAAATACGTAAAAACGTTAAAAATAAAAACAAAGTACAAAGTAAACTCATAAAATTAGAAGGCCAATGTCAAGTCAGCAAAAATGCCCCCCCAAAAAAACTCGTAAAATTAACAAGGGGATAAAGTAGAATTAAAACAAAAACATAAGTTAGTTGGTGACTAACAAACATAAATATAAAACAACCAAATCTGCAAAATGGGCATTAAAATTAATAACTATGAGGTAAAGAGTGAGTGAGGGGGGGGGGAGGCAGCGGAGAGTCAGTGGTTGAAAATGTCAACTATGTAAGGGATAAACGTTCTTCTGTATCTTTCAGTGCAAACTCTTATTGGGGCGAGAAGGGGGGTTTTTGTTGGCACAGAACGCGGGAGGCGGGGTCGAAGGGGTGAATATTGACCGGGGAAAAGGGGAGTTGTTCGAGGGTTATGAAGGGCATTGTTAGCAAAACGCAAGGTAATTTTTTCTCTCCTTTCCTTAAGGGTGACAGAGACAAGGTTAGCTCTCCTAAGAAGGGAAATATAAGGTACTTTACCCTCATTGAAGATAATTCTTAGGCACCTTTTTTGTACTGCTTCTATTCTGTCCGACAATTCAATGGAAATGCCAGGATGCCAAACAGGACAGGCGTACTCAAGGGTTGGGCGTACAAATGACAGGAAAATCCTTAAACAGTGCGATTTAGAGCATTTAAATGTTTTAAGGAGTTTAAGGAGGTAAAATGTGGCATTTGCACGTTTTAAGATGTCATTAATATGACAATCCCATTTTAAGTCACTTGAAATGGTAATGCCCAGTAATTTCATAGTGGTAACGGACATTTCAGGGGGATTGGACAGGAGAAAGAAGGAGGAGTTTTAAGGAAATTAATAGTAAGAACAGTTGACTTTAAAGGGTTGACTTTCATATCATCAGTAAGAGCTTCGGCAGATATCGACTCCAAGATGTACATTGGGTTGCTTTTGGAATTTTTGAAACATGTCTCTAAGACAGTTAGATCATCAACGAATTTCCATCTAACAGGAAAATAAAAACCAAGGCTGTTTATCATTGTAAGAAATAAAATTGGACCTAAGAGGGTTCCTTGGGGCACACCATTATAAATTGGGAGGGGATCAGAATATACATTCAGGTATCTCACGACTTGCGTTCTGTTAGAGAGGAAAGACGCAATTATTCTAATTAAATAAGGGTCAACTTGAAAGTCATTAGATAGCTTTTCTAATAGTATATTGTGGTTGATTAAATCAGAAGCTTTTTGCAAGTCAACAGCGATAACATTGAGCCAGGTATTGGGTTTTTCGAGTGTGTTGCATATTGTGTCCATAAGGTGAACAAGAAAGTGGGTAGTAGATGTAGAGCGTAGGTTTCCGAATTGTCTTTGTTCAACATTTGGGATTATTTTTACTTTCAACCACTCAGCTAAAAATCTTTCATATAACTTCGAAAAAACTGGAGTAAGAGTAATGGGACGGACACCATTAAAATCTTGATTATTATCTTTCTTTTTTACGGGAGTAATAAAACTTAATATCCAACAATTTGGAAATTTACCAGCAAATGTAATTTCATTAAAAAGTAAAGAAAAAGGCTCTGAGAGATTGTTGGCAAAGGCTTTAATTAGTACAATCGGAATGTCTAATGGACATGTACTACACTTTTTAATGTTCTTAATTTTTGCCTCCACATCCGAGGGCGAAATAACGGGAAAATTGAGAGAGCACAAATCATAAGGAGTATCAAAAGAAAGGGGAGGGAGGTTCTGAACTATGGAAGAAAGAAACCTGTTCAGATCATTGGCTGTAACTGAAGGGTCTTCTTGGAAATGGAAGTCTATATTATTATATGTTTTCCCACAAATTTTCTTTATTCTATTATACCTTTGTTTTGGCTTTGTAGAAAATAAATCCTGGACTTTGCATTTGTAATATGAAGAAGCAGATTTACGTATTTCTTTTTTTATATGCTTATGCAGTGAGCTCGCTTTGGATATTTTGCAGATCTATATTAGATTTAATTTGATTCTGATTAGTTTTTTCAATTGGCTAGTAATGTATGGTTTGTCATTAGAACATGTTTTTACTTTTTTCACAGGGAAGGAATTTATGTATTTCGTTTTACTCAGATTTTGGAATTTAGTGACTTTAAAATTAATGTCATTTTTTCTTTTGAAGACCTGCCAGTTTTCATTGGTAATCCAAGATCCAAATATTTAAAGGCCATCATTGGAAATTGGGTGATAAGAGAACTCAGTAACAGAAAAAGTATGATTAAGACTACTGAGACGCTTCGTTAATAAACAAAAATGGTAACTTCCTCCTAACGGGGGCAAGAGGGGCATAGAAAGCCTGCATATTGGTGCAAATCAAATCAAGGGTTGAATTTCCTTTTGTTGTTGGTATTTTTACTATTTGTTTTAAGTTTAGGGAACTACAAAGGGGATTTTACTTTATATCATTAGCATCACCTACTAAGAAAATACCGGCGTTCGGGAATTTGCATAGGACAAAGTCGAAATTACTATGTAGTTATTTGTAGTATCGCTATCTTTGTTCAGCATTTTGGTTTGGGGAGTAATACAAGCAGCAAAACACAATCAAATTGATAAGTCCTGATGAAGCTTTGAGCATTACACTAACCCAAATGATTTCATCGTAATCTGAAAGGTTGGGAGTATGAATTAGTTTAGGGAAAAGATAATTATTTACAAATAATAATATTCCATCTCCCTTTTTACCTAGGGGGTGGTTATGAGGACGAAGTTTTATGAATTGGGAGTAGTTATTAATTTTCAATAAATCAGGGTTCTGTGCTTGGACCTCAGTTACGGCAATTACATCAGTTTTGTGTACTTGACAGAGGGCCTCTAGCTCGATCAATTTGTCGAAATTCAGGCTTTCGGCGTTCGTAACAAGCAACTTTGGGAAAGTAAAACGGTTACTAAAGAGGGCAGTTTTTTGTTTGTTAATTGTAGGAGGCAGTGGGGGGTGGGAGGACCGTGGATCTGGGAGAGGAGAGGCATCTTTTTTGGGATGAAGGCTGGGATTCGTTTGAGAAGCAGGATTAAAAGGCAGGGCTGGACCCGGCTTGAGAGAAAAGGAGGACAGCGGACAAATTATGGGGATATTATTAAGTAGGGATTTGGGGGGACATAAGTTAAAACTTAAACACAGGTTTACACTAGAGTCACGTAATTCGATGCTTCCATAACCTGAATGGATGGAAGTAGGGTCTTCTTTGTGGTGATAGAATACGGTGGGGGTTTTAAATTTCCCGGAATAAGCTGGTGGTGGTGCTTCAATGGACACTTGTGTGTTACATGACAGGCTCGGTGACTCGTTTTTTGACAGAGTTTTCTTGGCACTGTTGGAGGGGGGGAATTTTTTTTCGTTGAGCTGAACTTCTTGTAGTATCTCACTGACCTTTGATGTAATGGTGGGAAGGTTTGATGTAAATCGTTTTTTGAAAGGTCCAAACTGATAAGAGAAGGAACTGGAGAGGGTGCTGACTTTGGGTTTAAATTTTTTTCCACACTTTTTAAAGGCTTTTTAAAATATTTGAAACCATATTTCAAGTGGATTTGACTGCTTTCACAAAAGCAACGCCCAATTCTATAACCGACAAAAACCCTGTATAGAACGATTTTGCACCCAGGGAAAATAATTTAATTCTTAAAATATTATTTGTTGAAAAATTTATGTTTTTTACACGACTCTTCCTTCTTGCAAATCCCTCTCCAGGCATATTTGCATATACTTTTATTAGCATTAAACTGTTTCCTGGATAGTTCATCACTAGTATTGAAAACACACCTGTTTTTAAATGCATAAATACGGTTAATTTCAGAATGATCTCGGCATTGAACCCTTCTGCTTGAGAGGGAATTAAAACCAAGACAATATAATACTTTAAACAAACAAACTTGTCTTTTTATGTCAGTTGAATCAGAGATCACTGAATTCGTATATATAATTTTGCCGTTGACTTTGTCTTCTGTTAAATCTTGATTTTTGATGATGTTATCAGGAGCGACATTAGCATCAATAAGTCGTGTTTTAATATTTGTTTTAACAGAAATTGAGGATTTCTCCTTTTCCTGGATTGGAAAAGACTGGGGGTTACCAACTCTAACACTTTTTGAAGTGGTTAGGGTGGAAATTTCTATAATAACATTTTCAAGTTCACTCATCAATGATAATAACCGCTGCATTGCAGGGAGGAGGTTTCTTGTTTTAGGTGCAGTAGGGACATGTCTTGAATACTGTAGCCTGGTCAGGGGTTTGGCAACTGAAATCAGTTGTTTTCTAAACGAAACTGGTTTGACAGGACACATCGGACGTGGTTGAGGGGGGACTGTCCTGGGGCATGGAACTGGTTTGGCAAGGAATTGATTTGAGAGACGAAAAGGGTGATGACCTCACTTCCTTCAAAATGTTGACTAGGTCACTTCCCGAGGGGTGACGTGGAGGTGTCATAAGGGTAGACGGGGTCTGGGTGGAACAACGCAAAGAGTCATCAAAGGGTACTACCTTGTCATTAGTATCTTCTTTTGTAGTACAATCTAGGCAACGCCAAAGTTTTGACCACTTAGAACGTTCTATACCGGAGCAATGTTCATGGAAATAAAACTCACAGCTACTGCACTGAATAGAGTTAATAGTAACTCTTAATCTGCATTCCTGGCATACTCTCTTTGCCATTTTTTGAACCGGAATGGGCTTTGATATATTATCGCTGATTAAAGATGAGTTAGCTAGGGTCACTGAATTAATTCATGTTTCAAAGCTCTTAATTAATTCTGTTCAAAGTGAGTGAATCCAAAAAGGTGTTTCCACTTTGAAGACTACCACTTTGAAGAAAATTCGTAAGTTACGTATATTTATTACTAATAAAAACGTTCGTAAATAAAATCGAAAGTTCTAGTGCCCTTTTTAAGGAGCACAAAAAATTGGAGGGTAGCTAGGTAACCTCCCCCACCCTTTTTTCTCAAATTTTTACGATCAAAATTTGAAAAAGTCATTTATCCAAAAAAACTAAAATTAATATGCAAATTTTGTTTTAATTATTCATATAGTGTTAGCTAATTTCAAAACCTGCATTAATTCAAAAACATTGAGATATTAAATAAAAAAACAAGTTTTTTTTAACAGGAAGTAAGGAGCGACGTTAAAACTTAAAACGGATAGAAATTATTCCGTATATGAAGGGGGTTGCCTCCTCCTCAACACATCGTTCTTTACGGTAAAGTTTAAATTGTCTCCGAATTCTTTAAGAATGACTTCTGAGACACTATGTTCGTTTAATTGGAACAATGAGAAGCTTTTTTCAAAAGTACTAAAAAACTTCAGCGTAAAAAGCGACGTGTTGAAGAGGAGGCAACCCCCGTCATATACGGAATAATTTCTGTCTGTTCGTTTTACGTTTTAACGTCGCTCCTTACTTTCTGTTAAATAAACTTGTTTTTTTTTTATTTAATTGAATAAAAGGACTGTCTCAAAATTTTTACTTAATGCATCTCGGGAAAAAATAACGTGTGTTTGTTGGGGGAGGGGATAGCTGCTGCTCTGATCACTTTCACTCTAAAAATAGCACTAGAACTTCTGATTACCAATCCAATGAGTCGCCTCCAAAGCATGTATGACGACCTCTTCCATAAGAACCTTATATACCCCAAGGGCATAACTTACAACCTTTGTCCTCACAGCCGTGGGAAGGGGGGGGTTGTCTTCCTCACCGATATAATTTCCTGACCCCTCAACAAGTTTTAATTGGAGGTGTTTGGGGAAATGATGGGTGACGGGGGGGGGGGCTAGTTGCTCTCAAATTACTCTTAACTCTTAAATAGGGCACTATAACTTCCAATTTCAAATAAAATGAGCCCCATCTGAAGTTCACGTCTAGCGTAGGTAAAACGGACATAATAAAAGAATGTGAAACAGAAATATCAAGAGAAAACGAAAAAGAGCACCAAGGATAAAAATTAAAACTGTCTGTTAGACCTGTGAACATATGATATAGTTCAAATATAATTATTATTGGAACAAAATGGACCTAATCAGACTGCATATATTACCCAAACAAAAAATTTAATGGCAATAATATTGACAGCCCGGTTTATACATTTCACCATACAGAGCTTCAAAACATGAATAAAGAGTCCAGCTATAAACAAAGTTTTATGGAGTTCAGGTTTTGCGGTCTAAGAAATTTTCTAAGAAATTTTTTATGGAGAACATAGGCTAGTCTAATAGATTATGCAGAGCATAGGCTAGTCTAATATAATTTACGTAAATACAGGGTATGCATTGTGCTCTTTTGACAAATGTGGTTCTTTTATCTTTTCGTCCCGATGTTAAATAAGAAAAATTAAAAAGATCGACCAAAATTAGCATATCTCTTATTTTATTTACGTGTTTGATTATTTGCATGTTTTTACTTGATAATGCTAGAACATGTTTGTGTGACTTTGTCAAACGTTTGGCGTTCTAAGAAATTTTCGTTCTAAGATTTTTTAAAGAACTTTAACTGTTCAGTCCACTTAAAAAAAAGATGATGCAACTTAGAAATAGTTTGTCCTTTTTACCAGCTTGGAATTTCTTAGAAAATAACCAGTTAGGTTTTGCGTTCTTTTTACCGGTTTCAAGAGCTTTTCAGGTTTGTAAACCTTTCTTTTTTACACCTTTGGTGATGACTGGTGATGACTGATTTACATTGATAAACATCTAAAGTTTGAATTATTGGTAAGCGTGAAGTCGAGTCCTTCGAAGCTAAGGGTTCTTGTAAAAGGAGATACTACAAGAGTCAGTTTCTATAAACTATGTGTTTGTTATACAAAGCCAATACGAGACAAGAGCTTGACTGCATTAAGACAAGACAGGAACTAATTCTAAGCACTTCAGAAATTCATATACATAATCACTCCCAAGGTCCCTTGAACACTAATACTTCACTATCTAAATACAAACATTGTATATTATCAACAAAGCAACAATCCCACTTCTTAGAATAAAACAATAAAACTCGATATCTGGAATACAGCTCGGCGTTCAACAACTCAAACCCGGATTCTCCTTATGAGAAGTTTACAAAATTTCCCTTTATCAGAAGTTTACAGATTTTCCCCCCATTTTTCAAAATTATTTTTATCGAAAATAATTTTTTCAAATACCATCGAATTTTTTTTTCTTAAGGCGCTTTATACTGACATAAAAGTCATTTTAAGCGTAGAACAGAAGAGAAAAAAAAATACCCAGTTGCCTACCCCTTGGTGTATGTAAGCAATTGGACTAAACTTTACTGCATAAATAGAAAATACTGTTTGATACTAAACTAAACTTATGTTAATATTATTAACATTTTAATGAATAAGTATCAGCATATGTATATTGAACTGACAATGCACTCTCATTTGCATTTTTTTCAGTGAAGTGGAAATTATGTTCTGGCCATGGGAAGACATAGGGTTTTGAGCCCTACTCATGTTAATTTCTGCTCGTTTTGAGTCTTATTTCGTTCTTTATTGTTTCTGTTCGTTTTGGGTTTGGTTTATTTATCGATGCTGATTTGTGGTAGTTTTATACTTGGTAGATTATTTTTTATTTTTGCTCATTTTTGGTTTAATGGGGTTCTTTACTTGTCTTTGAAAAACTTATTTCGTGAAAAAAGTTTTTTTAATTAATCACCAGAAAAACAGCCAATCACTTAGAAGACTTAAACGACAGGCATATTACAATATTTTAGATAATTCTAGGCACCGTCTGGTTGGATTTCATTTTGAAAACTTTAAGATCCTGAAAACATTTGGAATTTCCTTCACAAGTAGCTCGGCTTTTGAAAGCACCATATCCCTTTATATGAAGAAAAATCACCCGATGACAAAGTTTGACATACTGCTTTGAAGATTTGTAATTTATTTCTATTTAGTCAAAATAAGCGTTTTGTGAGTCTGGAAAACAATGTAAACGTTTTGCTGAATATAAAGATTACTTCCTAAATAACTAATTTTTGTCTTTTGAAGAAGACAAATAGCCAACTAATATAACTAAGATATTGCTTAGAAGTAATAAAATATTTAGAGTAAAATGAAGCTTGTACTTTGTCAGGTAATTTTATTAATTAAAAATTTGTAACTAAACGCTTTTAGGATAAAATCATATGACTATGTTGGGGAGCAAACACAGCTGCTCTCGTTAAATTGATGTCTCTTTTTTGATAATCAGCGGTTCCCAGCTAAAAAACGATAACAGATGAAAATTCGGAAATATTGATGGGTATCAAGAAACAGAAGAGACGATTCTGTGAAGTTTGAACAATTAGGCTACCACTAGCTTTGCTGAAAAAACGTTTCCTAGCGTACAAAATCATGTTAAAATGAAACAAAGTAACTGCCCTAGACACATATAGAGTGTGAAATTATCTCTTCAAGAACCTGAGATCAAAAATTTTCCGCATCCTCGTTTTCAAGAGATAATTCTGTAAAAATATATCTTAAGATTCGTTATTCTTATTCCCCTCCTCCTTTTTAAAAACAAAATTTTAGTTTCTGACTAGATTTTGAAATTCTGCACATGCATAAAGCTTGAACCCAGAACTAGACAAACACAAGTTTGACTGGGATCCGAACCACAATTTCAGTGTGAGAGGGAGGAGGGGAGGAGCATCAGGAAGTTCCTCGGAGTCTGACAAAAAACTTGATGCGTGATCCAGCTATTATAGAGGAGGAGGCTCTTGAAGTCTTATCACTACAAGATATTCCTGGAGTAGTTGGATGTTCTCAATGAAACTTGGTGAGAAGTAAAAGTTAGCATCCTATTTGTGCCATTTTAGGGTCTAGACCCAACTCTTTATCTTTTAAAGACAGAGAAGGGTGACCCAACCTCTTGTAACCTAGATACCTATTTTAACGAATTTCAATAGAACTAGGTAAAAGGTCAAAACTAATTTTACGCTAAAAGTATTATTTCACATCAATTCAGCCATTTCTGAGCACTCAGCTTTAATGTTCTCTGGATTTTATAGGGTTCTGTAACAAGTTTCTGCAGAACCACTATTACTTAGCATGATGACCTATGTTAGACTAAGATGCGTCAAATATTAAGTTGTAAATTAAGAAGAGTATGGTCTTAGGAAGAGTTGAAGATCCATTAAACAGATTTCCAGGTTCAGAAAAAAAATGAAAAGTATCTGAATTATCGGTCCTTTTAGATCTAACTTTTATAGATTATGAAATGGCATTTGACCTAACTGGTAAAAAGCTCTAGCGAGGCTCTTATTGGGGTATGCCAGGTAAGAGAGCTATGTATGAGAATAACATACAGCAGCCAATGTAGATAGTGAGGCTGGTAGTTGGTTCGATATGGAGTCATTAATTAAACAGGTTTGTGTCATATCTCCGTTCTTATGGATTATTTTGATGGATTTTCCCTTAAGCAGCACAGCAAAGATTATAGCAGAAAATCGTACCAAGCAGGAAGGTGAAGCTATTCTACACTTAGAATACTGCAGGTTGTTTAGAGAATTTTTCCTTAGATATTTTTATACGTTTTTTGGAGGTTTTATAAAGTACATTGTGCAAGGATAGGTCTGAAAGTTATTGTTAAGAAGACTAAGTTGCCTAAATTAGGAATAACTAAAGATGAAGAGGCAGTTAGGTAACGAGAAGATCGATCAAGTGAATAGTGAATTATTAACAGGGATTGTGAATGTAGTGAAGATGCAAACATTGGAATAGCCATGGTATAGGGTGTTGTCACAATTGAGAAACGTTAATAAGAAGAGGAGGATAAACCTTAATACTGGTAGGTTTGATAGTGACATTGGCCAATTATGGCTCTGAGATGAGGGTGCTTTGGAAGGTTAAACAACTGTATATTAACTTCTGGGGCTAAAATGAAAGAACGGCTAAAGAGTTTACAGATGAAGGCTGACATAGGCGGCTAAGATTTTGGGTTTTTGTAATCCATCTGAGGTCAAACAAAAAGCAGAATGTCCTCGACCTTGAGGGAGTCAAGATTGAATCTTTGGACAGATTGGGGCGGAAGAGGAGTCTTCGCAGCTGTATGATGCAATGGGAGGTATGGGAGGAGTCTTCGCAGAGGTGCTTTTATGCTGCAAGGATTTGTTGGGAGTAATTATAGTAGTAACAACATTCAAAATAGTTGCACGTTAGCTGCTTAAACTTTGCCAATAAAACATGCATTATTGGGTTTACTTCAATCCACCATCACCTGTCAATGTGTCTGCTCCTAAGATTCGCAAACTCAACTTTCCCCCTCGATAATTTCGTATCCATTGATAAATTACTGAAGTTTTGCAATAGGGAAGCTAAAAATATCACAATTTTTAACTGCTGAACAGCTGGAAATGTAATTAGAAATTATTTTGTTCTATTCGGGGGCTATTAACAAAAAGAAAAGTGATAGAACTAAATCCAAAAAGTCATTACATTGCAAAAACTATCAAAAACCATGCAACGGTATTCCGCAGAGAATAACACTGAAAATAATGAACACATTAATCTTTTCGGTTATAATTAATGAAAAATGGGAAATCCAAAAAGGCTGGTATTCATACTAACCGTGGTAAAAGTCTTTGAAAATGGTATTTTTTTAGTGATGTTTCAAGTGCATATAATTTAAAGAGTTACCCCCCCCCCCCCCAAAAAAAAATGAAAAGAGTAGTGCCTATATTAAAAAGAGATTATAGTTTTTGGTTGGAAAATGTTTCAAGACTACATCTAGGGTTCTCTAGGGAAGAGAAGTAAGCGTAAAAGTTATGAATGTAAAGGATTAAAGTATATTGCTGTTCAGTTTTAATTATAATTTCATAATCACCAAGAAGAAAATAAAATAAGACAAATTTTAATTTGAAAAGAATCAAAAGTAAACAATCATGGGTTGGGGTGTGTTGTAAATTTACATAGCTACAGAAATTCAATCAAAACTTGTAATTGTCATGTGTGTATTGTGGATTACAGAGTAAGCGAAAAACGAGAACTTATAAATGAACGAAAGAAAACATATTCGTAGGAAACATAATTATATAACAAAATAATATTTAACTCATTAGTTTTTTAGAGTTGTAGTCCGAAACTTTTTGTTTAGTTTTTTTTTATGATTTTCATGTCCTTACTTATGAGACACATCATGCATTTTGTCTTGTAAAGCCAAAAGGTTACAAATGGAATTAAGATAATTTGTGGACTGAAATGCCTCACTCTCTACATTTTTTTTAGAGGCAGGGATAAAAAATCAAATAGAAAAGTCAGAACCCCAAATGGCCAGTTCTATTTGGTGTTCTTTGAATCTGTTCAAGGCTTTCTTCTAATCAAGCAGAGAGGGGAAAACTTCCGTTTATAAGTTTGTCAAAAATTCTAGGGAAAAAATCTCTTTTTGTAATCTCTGTTTTTATTCCAATAAAAATAGAACTTCAGACAGTCTACAGTTTTCTTGTTATAGATAATTTTAAATCGAACATAACACACATAACAAAAAAAAGGATTTTTGGCACAGGCTGTCTAGTTTGATATTCAACCTTACTACACTTTATTGCAATCACTTTAACCTAACTATTTTCTTATTTTACCATATATGAAATTATTCCATATATGAAAGGGGCTGTCCCTTCCTCAATGCCTCCCTCTTTACGCTAAAGTTTTTTATTGTTTTAAAAAATAGAGTTGTGAGAAAGAGTCAAACTTTAGTATAAAGAGTGAGGCATTGAGGAGGGGACAGCCCCTTTGATATACGGAATAGTTTCTGTCCGTTTAAGTTTTAGTGTCGCTCCTTACTTTCAGTTATAAAAAACTTGTTTTCTTATTTAATTTCTGAACCTTATTGAATTAATGCAGGTTTTGATTTTGGCTCATTGTACATAAATAATCAAAACCAAATTTGCGTATTAATTTTACCTTTTTTGGTTAAATCGCCTTATCGAAAGTTGCTTAATTTTATTTATGAACGTCTTTATTAGTAGTAAATATATGTAACTTACGAATTAACTTACTTAACGAACTTCTATATTCGCATGTTTTTATTACTTATATTAGGGCGATCGCCTTCTAGTCAGTACCCCGCTCTTTATTCTTAAGTTCAAATTTTGTTCCAATTCTTTAAGAATGACCCCTTAATCACAAAGGCCGTTAATTTGAATAAATAGTTCTTATGAAAGTACTAAAAAAAACTTTAGCGTAAAGAGTGAGGCATTGACTAGGGGTCGAACCCAATTATATAAGTAATAATTTCTGTTCGTCTTAAGTTTTGATGTTGCTCCTTAATTTCAGTTGAAAAACTTATTTTTTTATTTAATTTCTGGTCGTTTTTTTAAATAATGCTGGGAAATCTAGTGCCCCCTTCATAGTAATATCCCTTCTCCTATGAAATTTTCTTCCATAGAAAGATCCTCCCATGTAATCATCGAACCACCCTCTCCACCTACTACCAAAAAAAATCCCCCCTGAAAACGTCTGTATACTTCCCAATAACCAATACTATATATAAACATTGGGCAAGGTTCATAACTTTCTCCCGGGGACAGTGGGGGATTAATCATCCTCAAAGACATAGTTATTATATTTTTTTGACCATGCTGAACAAAATGGCTATCTCAAAATTTTGAGGGGGTGACTTTGGGAAAAATGAGCGTGGGAGGGGGCCTAGTTGCCCTCCATTTTTTGGCCACTTCAATAGGGCACTTGAACTTTTAATTTCCGTTCAAATAAGCCGTTCCGCGATATTTTAGGACCTCTGGGTTGATACAACCACCCCTGGGGAAAAGAAAAAAAACAACAAATAAACACTCATCCGTGACCTTTCTTCTGGCAAAAAATACAAAATTCCACATTTTTGATAGGAGCTTGAAACCTCTATTGTAGGGTTCTCTGATACGCTGAATCTAATGGTGTGATTCTCATTAAGGTTATATGACTCTTAGGGGGTGTTTCTCTCTTTTTCGAAAATAAGGCAAATTTTCTCAGGCGCGTAAACTTAATGAAACTTATATATTTGAAATTAGCATAAAAATCCAATTCTTGTGATGTATCTATTGGTATCAAAATTTCGTTTTATCGGAATTTTTTCGGTTACTATTGAGTTGGGTCACTCTTTACTTACAGTTTGTCACCACGAACTGTTTGAAACAGCTGTATGCTTATAATTATTCTTAATAAATGTTCATAAGGTCTTCTGAATAAGTTCATCCGGTATTTAATATAAAATTTTGGCTATTTGGAATTAAGCCAATTCCTGCACATGCATAAGTAACAAAACTTCATCGGACCTTGTCTAACTAGCAACGTTTCATTAAGAGTTGTCACTCCTTGCAATTAATGCGGCCTTTTTTAAAGAGCCCTGGTTGCTATGAACTTTCTTTTAAAAGGATTGTCCGGTTTTTCCTTTCCCAAATAGCACCAAATACACTAACATTTTTTGTTTTTCCTTTACATCGTTGATAGCTAAAAAATAGGAACAAAAAACAGCAGATTTCCAAAGATCATCAGCCCCCCTTCCCTTATAACTTGCATACAAATATGCGTGTTACTGTTATATCAGTCTTGCCATGTTGAATTAAATACCATAAAACAATGATAATTTTTTATTACCATGTAAACTTCCATGGATTATTGCCTTAATGCTTTGCAACAACGCCCATCAGTGATCAATACTGTCATGAAAACAAATGGAAAAAATAGTTTATAAAAGTAAATGCTCAATAATTACATCTACAAAAAATGCCAACACAATTTTGCAAATTTGCAACTTATCTCTGATTAAAAATTATTTACGAAGGTATTTTGAGTTCGTCCTAGCGGGAATGCGAGGGGCCCTGGTTTTGCAAGGACCTTGAGTCGTTGTTTGACATTCTTTCAAAATGAGTGTCATAGAGGGTCGAAATTGTATTGAATTTTGCTCACATTTAAATATGTTAGATATTTGTGAATGTTTATAATCTATACGGAATTTGTTAGTAAAACCATTCTGAACGGAACTGATTTTAGTTTGATTTGCGTTACTCTAACTTTATTGTCAAGATTTTTGAGTTTTTAACGTGAAACATCCACTAATATTTTTAAAAACTAGAAATATTAAATAGTCTGAAGAAAAAGAATTGACAATATTTTAGTGTCTCACCCACCATAACAGTTTTTTTTTACTGCTTCTTGTTCAACTGACTGCATGGGTCAATAGGTTTCTTAGCCTGGTGGTTTCAATGAAAATACGAGAGAAAAATACACTGAGAAAATTGTTGGCATGTTAAATTAGTAAAGCTGGATTGATTGTTACATATATACTTAAAAAGGTTATTTCCTGCAAGTTTCATCAGTACTTGCTTTTTCTGTATGACTTGGGCACAGTATATTATAAATTACTGTGGACTTGTGGACCTAATTATATAAACTGTGGACTTGGGAGGGGAGTTAAAGCGTGCAAATTACGTCCACAGTGGCTGCAATTGAGAAGAACAGAGGGCATTAGCCCCCCTCAAGATTGCAACCATCTCACCCCCTTTGAGAATGAAATATACATTTTTGGTATTTTCATTGAAAAATTTAAAGAAACCACAAAGGTGCTCCCCTACATTTAAAAACATTGCCCTCCGCCCTAAGTTCCACAACTTGGCGACAAAGTACGTAAATTTTCAATTTATTCAAACAATATTCCCTCTCCAATATTCCCTAATAAGTAGTAAAACTCTTATTATAATTTGTTGCAAACTTTTAACTAAATCATAAATAAGAAGCCAAAATCTTTATTTTTCAACGGAAAACACGAAAAGAATACTTAATAAAGATTCCTTTTTATTAGCCAATAATCAAAAATGTAAACTAAAAATAGATATAAATTAATTTTAAAAAGCTTTTAAAACAGAAGTATTTCAGAAAAAGTAAAGAGCTGTATTGGGCCTAAAACGAGCAGAAATAAGCTCATATAATATTTGAAACTTAGATAAACAGAAGTTACTATCAATGAATAAATGAGAATAAAAATGAATAGAAATTACAATAAGTAATCAAGCTCTTTCAAAAATCTTTAATGTTACTTGCATTTCATTGAAAATGACATGCATTCGAAGAATATGGCTCTTATTGGTCAAAATATCAAACAACAACAATGAAATAAAAATTAATTAAAATAGATAAGATGCGCAAAAGCGAGCCTAAGTAAAGAGCCCAGTGGGTATAATGTATTATTTATTTTTGTAGTAATTTTATCACCAAGGCACTAGTAGAGAGGGGTCAGGAGGCGCCACGCGACACCCCTGCTGCCACCTACAACTTTTTTTAACACCATATATTGGCACGAGAACCACGTGGTTTATGGTTTTTGTCAGTGAGAATTTGAAAAACAGGAACTTTGTCACATTTATGTCTGTTTTCATGGATGGTTATGTGTGTTGTTCGATTTATTTGATGTTTTTCTCGGATGTCAACATCAAATTATGGATGTTTAATTGTTTTTGTCCGTGAGAATTTGAAAAACAGGAACTTTGTCACATTTATGGATGTCAACAGCAATTCATGTCTGTTTTATGGTTTTCTCAGTCAGAACGAAAAAACAGGAATTTGCCAAATGTTATGACATTCCCAGAAACAGGTAGATCACATGTTTACTTCTCAGCCAATCAGCGAGTCGGATACATCCTCCTTCTCAGCCAATCAGAGGGCTGGTTACATATGATTTCCCCGTTACATAACAAATCGCCCTTGAGATTTCGTATATAACGGGCATGCAATGTGATTAAATCATCAGAAAGTATTGTGACACAATGGATAGAACATATGAAATTATTGATGAACTTGAAGCCTTGGCAGCCACAATTATCAATGTAAGTTCTGTTTTCATTTTTTATTTTCAAAATAAAATTGTTTTCCGTGGTCACCCTCTACTATATTCGGGTAAACCCCCCCCCCAAACCATACAAACATCATTATAATCAATGGAAAATATAAAATATATTCTTTTACCCTCGAAACCTAACCCCATCCCCATTTGTTTTACAATCCCAAATTCTCGCAAAAAGAAATAATTCTCTTTTCGTTAAATTATAGCCTTTCTCTATTGTGATTTAAAGTGTATACTGACTTCCGTCACTGTTGTTATTAGCTTGCTCTGGTTTTGACACAAGACTCCAATGTGAGGCATATAATTAGCTATCACCCTTTCCGGCTTACAAACGTGGTCAACGGAACTATTCTTCCGTCAAATTAAAACACAATGATGCAATAATTAAGCTAATACCTACACAACCTGTATGGAAGTAGAGAAACAAGTTATTTTCGAATTAGGGTCTAACAATATCCCCCTCCCTCCCCCAGTGTCTGAAAACCCCAAATTCTCTCAAAAATAAATACCTTTTTGATAAATTCGGCCCCTATATATTTCCAGCTAAATCCCCCCCCCCTCCCACCATTGTTTTACAATGAAATTCTCACAAAAAGAAATAATTATCCTTCCTTCTATATTTCCAGCTAAAGTGACCGCTGAATTCTGTCAATTTTTAATGAAAATGCCGTTCTGTTTTGACACAAGACTCCAGTGCGTGGCTAAAATTAACTGTCACCCTTTTCTAAAGCACTTCTTGTAAAAGCTTTCTCAGATCAAAATGGGATGTTTTTCTCCTGTCAAATTAAAGCGGTTTCATGCCGACAATTGCAATTTATTAAGCGCAGGCATATACAATCTCTTTTTGGAGAACCAGTGAAATCTCGTTATTTTCAAATTAAGATCTAACAATATTTTAGGACATTGGCGAAAGGGGGGGGGGCCATGCCTCAATTCTATCTCCATCATTGTAAGGTGAAAACAAACTGTTTCTTCGCGTGAAAAGTAAGGGGGTGAGTTTAAGAAAAAGATACATTGCTTTATTATACGTAAATTGAATAGCATTTTTACCATATCTTTCGGTGGAGGGAGGGGGTATTTTCCCATGTCTTTTCTCAGGGATATTTTCCGTGGGGGTTATTTTCCGTGGGCTGTTTTTTCTGGGTGTGTGATAAATACCAGCTATCGTAAAAGGATATGGAAAGATAAAAAATACCGTTAATACTTTAAATGCATCAAACAAGGCGTGCACAATGCAGATTAAAATCAGAAAAGAACAGAAACGCCTAAAAATAAGAAATTAGAAATTAGGCCGATTTATATAGGCAGGCTTTTGAAGGGCTCAGTGAGCCGTAATTCTCAGATTCAAAAAAGGATGCAATTAGTATATTTCACGAAATTTTTTACGTTGTGCTTTCTTAGTGATAAATGCCTTTTCTAGACAAAATTATATGGATGATGATACTAACTTTCTTTCTGTAAAAAAGGGGGGCAAATTATTTAGATACTAATTTTTTCTCTTCTTTTTAAGGCAAATTGTGAAGAATGCGTGCCCCCTCCTTCCAAGAAAGCGAGGTTTAATAATGCGGGCCATCCGAAGGCTACTGTCCGGCAATCTGGTAGCTGGCCGAAGCCTCCAAAACAAGTGCAATCATCTGTACAAGAATGTAATGCCGCCGACCCGTCCACCTTCCATCATACGTTGCCTGAGCCTTCAAGAGCTGCCCCACTTATGAAGGTCAGGAAGTGGCCCTCCAGCATGAACTACCTGGTCCTTCGGATGCCCAAGTGCAGCCGGGATATAAAAATGTAAGTGTTTTTTCCTCCCTTTCTATTTATTCATTTTTAGTCTTTTTCAATCACAATATGAACATATCTCTGTGAGATATTAACCCATCACCCCCCCCACTTCTTTATATTTATCTCCCTCGGTGATATCTAAATGTAATTCTGTAAAATGAAACCACTCTTTTCTCTGCACCCCCCTCCCTCGGCGATATCTAAATGTAATTTTTTTGCAAAGAAACCGCTCTTTTCTAATCTTTGCTATCGCTTCGATATTTCATAAGTGAATATTTTTATTTCTATTAATAATTTCTATTAATAATCACTGCCTTTGAAACTCAAAATGCTATTTTTTCTAATCTTTGCTATTTTCTATGCATTCCCCCCTATCTCTTCGCCGCTATCACATAAGCGAATATTTTTCATGGGTAATTTCAATTAATGCTCACCATTTGAAACTCAAAATCCCCTATTTTTCACAATTGAATATCACAAAGTTTCACTGACAATTCACTGACCAACAGTGAATTGTAAAAAGCTTCAATTGGAGGTAGTTTCTCCTCACTTAAGCGTGCGCCAGAACAGTAATAATCGTATGCATATATACCTTTGCAGGTCAACAGGTCATACATTTCACTGTCTGGAAAGTGCTGTTTAAGCAAAGGAAAACTATCAAAATTGTCGCTTTTTTGCACTTGAATCAATTGACTCAATGCCTTGGGGAAAAAACTAACGGAATCGAAAAACCTGATTTTATTCCAGCACATACGCTCATTATCCACTGCCTGCCATTTCAGTTCGAGAAGCAATAACTTCTCGGCTGATTTGGGAATTATGTTGTAGGTAAATGAACTATTTACCCATGGACAATCTACTCCCCCTCCCTCCCTATGCATACGTGCCAGTGCTTGTAAAATAAATTTTAAATCATAATTGGAATTATGAATAAAAACAGGGATAAAAAACTGCTGGCTAATATTTAAATTACATGATTGATGCGCACCCCCTCTAAAATTACTACCCCCCGAGAATATTTCCTGCCCCAAATGGTAATGATCTCTAACTTTACCCCTCCCCCCACGTGTCCCGTTAGTCCCCTTATCCCCCTCCTCTGCAAACTCTCCCTTACAAACCCAACATATTTTTTGATTTTTAATCGCGATACGATCCTCTGCAGACAACACCATTGGATAATGGGTATTTCTCAAACGAGAAATAGCACCATTAGCCGTGCCAATCAGTTTAGTCAATGCCTTGTCCATGCACTTTCGCTCATCCAATGTTTCAACTATTTCTAACAACCGCATGGTGTTAGAACTATCTCTTTGCGCGTGGGCGTAGGACACTGCAATAGCCTGATGTTCTTTGACTCGGTTTGGAAATTGGGGGTCGTTCACCTCCACCAGCTTAGCTTCACAATCCAAAGATATTTTGTTGCACTGGAGAAGGGTATTTTGAAAATTTTTAAATCGTAGAATGGCCCTATCCCCTGAAACCGTTTCCACTGTCTGGTAGCCGTGTCGGCTACAATGCCTCATGTGATTTCGCAACTTTAATTCAGTCCAAAATCTGGAGAGGCATGTTGGACAGTAGAAACGAGTCCCCCTTGTTATACCCCCCCTAAGAACCCTGCTACTGTCAGTGGTAGAGTTAAAATGACCGATTGCATTTGGTTGACTAGGTGGTGTGTATTGCAACCAAACCCCGTGTCTATCCCCATCAAGTGACGGGCTCCTCACGAGGACTACCACCCCCTTCTTTTTAGAATGAATCCCATCTTCAAATTCAGTTTCGTATTGTACCACAGTAACGCCGATATTTAAATGAGCATTAGCCCTTTCAAACATGTCAATAGATCGAAGCGTTACTGGATATTTTCCTTCTAGGCAAGAAAAATCTACAACTGAGAAAACTGGACCCCTCCTTCCCGTGTATAGCCCAATGATCTAAATTCTTCTTGGTAGCGTCATCTGCTAGAGGCTGAAATGCTGAGATGAGGAAAGCATACCGGAAACATTTTTGATCTGTTTCAAAACAGATCTTCTGGACACCCCGACAACCTACTAGATCTGGATTATATTTTAAAACTGTATCCCTTTCAGACCCTCCCCCCCTCTTAAAATAAAATCTTTCTTAATTTTACAAATATTTACGCTTAAATTTTCAATAAATAAAACTACTGACCCACTTCCATTTTCATTAAAGTTCTCGAGATGCGTTAAAATTTGATCCACCCAATCTAAGAAAAAACCCTCAAAATTTTCTAAATTCGAATAAACCAAATGCATCTCGTACTGTACAAAATGATAATAAACTTCACTTTTCCCCTCATTCAAATAAAAAACTTTTAAAACAATTGAAACCTTCATTGAATCCCTACCTCCCCACCAGTGACTTGGATTCTCCAGACGTGTACAAATTTTATCTACATATACATGCACTCTTTCTACAGGGTTCAAAACAAATTTTACCGCCATTCGTGTATTAAAGGGGTCCCCAAACGTTGCAGTGAAAACAACTATATTATTTAAAATTATATTCGACAATTGAAAATCGGGGAAAGATGTACCCTCTCCCCCCAGTTGTTCAACAATATCTGGCGAATGCTCCACTTCAGTTGTTCGAAGTGGAGTCGTTAGGGTATCGGCGGCTGGAGGGGTACCGGTTAATTCCCGGGTAAAATAATCTAAAATTTGCAATGTGTTTGGTCCCAAGTCCCCTTGTTCAACTGTGCTACTATCTAAATTAGTTAAAAAATCATCTAAAAACACGTCAATATTAAAAGGTACTTCAATGCTATCGTCCCATAGTGAATTGTCTTGAAACTCCAGTGGCGGT
Source organism: Artemia sp. Qi Xiang Cuo (assembly GCF_049724085.1). Classification (NCBI taxonomy): domain Eukaryota; kingdom Metazoa; phylum Arthropoda; class Branchiopoda; order Anostraca; family Artemiidae; genus Artemia; species Artemia sp. Qi Xiang Cuo. The sequence continues at coordinate 20,682,808 of NC_142796.1, read as the reverse complement.
GTTAGAATTGGTTCTTCCTCTTCTTCACTGGACGGAGAGTAGGGGACCAATGCAAACTATAAATGAAAAAATAGCTTATTTTCAATGTGTTCAAATCATCCCCTACTGTTTTTAAAATTTGGATTATTATTGCTTAATAACATTTGGTTAATTCAACTGAAGATAATCTAAGATATGACAAGGAAGGCGACAATTTGGTCGTTTATTTTCAAAGTGTTAAAAAATTTTTTCTTTTCGGCGCTCCCCCCAGCGCCCCCCCTAACCGTGCCCCACAGCGCTTCCCGGACCCATCGGCTCAGTCCGGGCTCCGGTTATTTAAATAATGTCCCAAAAAAGTTGAAATATTTATAGGTCCATACAGGTTCGGTGAACTCCTTATTAGCTCACAATTATTGTAGGCCACCGCGTCAGTGGTTGAAATGAAAAGCCTGAACTTCAGACAAGGAAACAGTACAATTAAATTCGAGAACCGTTAATTCTTATTCAGGAATGTCTCTCCATCACTAAAATATTGGCAAGGCTTTGTAAGATTGAAAGTTATTTTAAAATATCCTTGCGCAAATTACAGGGTCCATATGTGACAAATAGATAAATGTGAATAATCTCACTCAGTTCCTTCTCTTGAAACTTTGTGATATTCAATTGTGAAAATAGGGGATTTTGAATTTCAAATGGTGAGCATTAATTGCAATTACCCATGAAAAATATTCGCTTATGTGATAGCGGCGAATGGATAGGGGGGAATGCATAGAAAATAGCAAAGATTAGAAAAAACAGCATTTTGAGTTTCAAAGGCAGTGATTATTAATAAAAATTACATAAAAATATTTGCTTATGAGATATGGAAGCGATAGCAACGATTAGAAAAAGAGCGGTGTCATTGCAAAAATTACCGTTAGATACCGCCGAGGGAGGGGGGGAGCAGATAAAAGAGTGGTTTCATTGTAAAAAATTAAATTTAGATATTACCGAGAGAGATAAATTTAAACCATTGGTTGGGGTGAGGGGTTAATATCTCACAGAGATATGTTTATATTGGGATTGAAAAGGACTAAAAATTAATAAATAGAAAGGTAGGAAAAAACACTTACATTTTTATATTCCGGCTGCACTTGGGCATCCAAAGGACCAGGTAGTTCATGCTGGAGGGCCACTTCCTGACCTTGCATAAGTGGGGCAGCTCTTGAAGGCCCAGGCAACGTATGATGGAAGGTGGAAGGGCCGGCGGCGTTACATTCTTGTACAGATGATTGCACTTGTTTTGGAGGCTTCGGCCAGCTACCATATTGCCGGACAGTAGCCTTCGCATGGCCCGCATTATTAACCCTCGCTTTCTTGGAAGGAGGGGGCACGCATTCTTCACAATTGGCCTTAAAAAGAAGAGAAAAAATTAGTATCTAAATAATTTGCCCCCCTTTTTTACAGAAAGAAAGTTAGTATCATCATCCATATAATTTTGTCTAGAAAAGGCATTTATCACTAAGAAAGCACAACGTAAAAAATTTCGTGAAATATACTAATTGCATCCTTTTTTGAATCTGAGAATTACGGCTCACTGAGCCCTTCAAAAGCCTGCCTATATAAATCGGCCTAATTTCTATATTTTTAGGCGTTTCTGTTCTTTTCTGGTTTTAATCTGCATTGTGCACGCCTTGTTTGATGCATTTAAAGTATTAACGGTATTTTTTATCTTTCCATATCCTTTTACGATAGCTGGTATTTATCACACACCCAGAAAAAACAGCCCACGGAAAATAACCCCCACGGAAAATATCCCTGAGAAAAGACATGGGAAAATACCCCCTCCCTCCACCGAAAGATATGGTAAAAATACTATTCAATTTACGCATAATAAAGCAATGCATCTTTTTCTTAAACTCACCCCCCTTACTTTTCACGTGAAGAAAAAGTTTGTTTTCACCTTACAATGATGGCGATAGACTTGAGTCATGACCCCCTCCCCCTTTCGCCGATTTCCTAAATATATTGTTAGATCTTAATTTGAAAATAACGAGATTTCACCGGTTCTCCAAAAAGAGAATGTATATGCCTGCGCTTAATAAATTGCAATTGTCTGCATGAAACCGCTTTAATTTGACAGGAGAAAAACACCCCATTTTGATCTGAGAAACCTTTTACAAGAAGTGCTTTAAAAAAGAGTGACAGCTAATTTTAGCCACGCACTGGAGTCTTGTGTCAAAACAGAACGGCATTTTCACTAAAAATTGACAGAATTCAGAGGTCCCTTTAGCTGGATATATAGAAGGAAGTATAATTATTTCTTTTTGCGAGAATTTTATTGTAAAACAATGGTGGGAGGGGGGGGGGATTTAGCTGGAAATATAGAAGGAAGGAATTTATCAAAAAAGTATTTCTTTTTGCGAGAATTTGGGTTTGTAAGACAATGGGGGAGGGGGGGGGGATATTGTTAGACCCTAATTCGAAAATAACTTGTTTCTCTACTTCCACACAGGTTGTGTAGGTCTTAGCTTAATTATTGCATCATTGTGATTTAATTTGACGGAAGAATAGTTCCGTTGACCGCGTTTGTAAGCCGGAAAGGGTGATAGCTAATTATATGCCTCACATTGGAGGCTTGTGTCAAAACCAGAGCAAGCTAATAACAACAGTGACGGAAGTCAGTATACACTTTAAATCACAATAGAGAAAGGCTATAATTTAACGAAAAGAGAATTATTTCTTTTTGCGAGAATTTGGGATTGTAAAACAATGGGGGATGGGGTTAGGTTTCGAGGGTAAAAGAATATATTTTATGTTTTCCATTGATTATAATGATGTTTGTATGGTTTGGGGGGGGGGGGGTTTACACGAATATCGTAGAGGGTGACCACGGAAAACAATTTTATTTTGAAAATAAAAAATGAAAACAGAACTTACATTGCTAATTGTGGCTGCCAAGGCTTCAAGTTCATCAATAATTTCATATGTTCTATCCATTGTGTCACAATACTTTCTGATAATTTAATCACATTGCATGCCCGTTATATACGAAATCTCAAGGGCGAATTGTTATGTAACGGGGAAATCATATGTAACCAGCCCTCTGATTGGCTGAGAAGGAGGATGTATCCGACTCGCTGATTGGCTGAGAAGGACACACGTGATCTAACTGTTTCCGGGAATGTCATAACATTTGGCAAATCCCTGTTTTTTCATTCTCACTGAGAAAACCATATAAGAGACATGAATTGCTGTTGACATCCATATATGTGACAAAGTTCCTGTTTTTCAAAATCTCACTTACAAAAACCATAAAACATACATAATTTGATGTTGACATTCGAGAAAAACATCAAATAAATCGAACAACACACATAACCATCCATGAAAACAGACATAAATGTGACAAAGTTCATGTTTTTAAAATTCTCACTGACAAAAACCATAAACCACGTGGTTCGCGTGCCAATATATGGTGTTAAAAAAAGTTGTAGGTGGCAGCAGGGGTGTCGCGTGGCGCCTTCTGACCCCTCTCTACTGGCACTTCGCATGGAAGGAGTTGTTGCAGCAAGTTGGGAAGGAACTCATTCGATAGGAAATAGAAATAATTTAGTACCATTTTTAAGAGTTATAAATGATTGGGGGGAAACCAGCTTCCCTCCCACGCACCTTTTCCGCAAAGACATTCGATATAAATTCTTAGATAGCCATCTATTTCAGCATGGTTGAAAGTTCCATTAACTATGTCTCTGGGGATGACAACTCCTCTCCCTCCACAAAAACCTTGGGGCAGGGGCTCTAAAATATTCAAATCACCCATTGTTTACATAGTATTTGTTGTAAGAAAAGGGGAGGCATGTTTGACCTTTTGCGTCCGTAAAGACAAAGGACACTCAGGTAAAGCTCTCAGGGAATGTTGACGGGATTACCGAACTAAAAGAGAACAAACTATGTTACATTAGTATTAACTAATGTAACGGGGTCATAAGGCAATTCACAATATTTTAGCCCTTTTGGAGGAAGGGGCCAAGGGAGTAAAAGTATCAAGAAAAAGATGTTGTAACGGAACGGCTCGTCAGCTACTTACCATTCAGTTATCTAAAAATCAGTTAGATCTACTTGGTAAAATCAATAAGCCCTGGTATGGTCAGAGTACCAAGGACACTAAATTAAAACATCTTTTGTCTTCTAGACACACATTAGGCCTGTTCATACCTGAAAACCACAATTTTAAAGCTTTTTTTAAGTTGTCTAAAAATCATAAAGGTATTTGGGAAATTCCACATACTTTTCAGTGTGTCCACGTTGAACCGTGAATATAAATAGGAAAAACAAACTACTAAAAATTGTTAATGTTTTTCATCCTAAAATTCAAACATTACCAATCTGTTGATTCCCTAGGATAAGTAAACCTTTGAAGGAAAGCTATGCCTTCCTAAAATGTTTGGCCCAATATGCTTTTTGCCTTTTTTGCTGATTTTTTTCCAACACTTGTTACTTTTAAATTTTTCACTACCAAATACTGCACTACTACACATAGAGGTCTTTTTCATTAAAAGTTGAATTCCTGTTTTATACAATATTTCTAAGATTTATTTGGTAATAGGCTACAATTTTCCGCTTAACCAAACCAAAGAGTCTGATTTCATTTTGATACAGCTTCTTGATTTAATCATAAACCAAATTGAGTTACGGTTTACTTATAAAACCTAAAGTAAAATATTAAAAAAAAAATTACTAGTCACTTTTCCCGGTATCCTATAAGTTTTATCCATAGGCCTCATAAATACCCCGTGTGAAGGCAGTTTTATATTGTCATTGCATTATCTTGACTACAGGAAGAGCGATGTTTCTCACAAATGTACCTTTTTCAGCCTTATCAAACAGTTCGTGGTAACAAACTGTAAGTAAGAAGCGACCCGGCTCAATAGTAACCAAAACTCTAAAAACCGGTCACAAGCGGTTTTGACACCATTAGATACATCAAAAGAATCGAACTTTTTATGCTGATTTCAAATATATAAATTTCATCAAGTTTAGTCTCGCCCATCAAACGTTACGAGCCTGAAACAATTGGCTTTATTTTCAAAAAAGGAGGAAACACCCCTTAAAAGTGATAGAATCCTTATGAAAATCAAACCATGAGATACAGCGTAACAGAAAACCCTACTGTAGATGTTTCAAGCTCCTATCAGCAAAAATGTGGAATTTTGTATTTTTTGCCAGAAGAAAGATCACAGATGCGTGTTTATTTATTCATTGTTTTTTTTCGTTTTTTCGTGTTTTTTTTCTGTTTCCCCAGGGGTGCTCGTATGGATCCAGTAGTCCTAGAATACTGTGAAAGGGCTGATCAATTTGGCCCCCTCCCGCGCTCAGTTCTTCACTGAAGTCACCGAATAAAAATTTTAAGATAACCATTTTGTTCGGCATAGTCGAAAATCTAATAAATATGTCGTTGGGGATGACTTAATCCCCCACAGTTTCCCGGGGGAAGGGCTGCAAGTTATGAACTTTGCCCATTGCTTACATATAGCCTAGTATTGGTTATTGGGAAGCATACAGACGTTTTCAGGAGGGACCTTTGTCTGGTGGGGGGGGGGTCGGAGGCGGGGGCTACGCGGGAGATTCTTTCCATGAAGAATTTTTCCTTGGGGAAGGGACATTTCTATGAAGGGGGCGCCAAATTTCCCAGCATTATTTAAAAAACAATCAGGAATTAAATTAAAAAAAAAACAAGTTTTATCAACTGGAAGTAAGCAGCAACATTAAAACTTATAACTAACAGAAATTATTACGTATATGAGGGGGTTCGCCCCCTAGTCAATACTTCGCTCTTTACGCTAAAGTTTATTTTAATACTTTCAAAAGAGATATCAGTTCTAGTTAAACGGCCTTTATGATTCAGGTTTGTGATTCGAATAAAATTGGAATTTTAGCGTAAAGAGCGAGGTACTGACTAGAGGATGAACCCCCTCGTATGCATAATAATTTCTATTCGTTTTAAGTTTCAATGTTGCTTCTTACTTTCAGTTGAAAAAACTTGTTTTTTTTGTCTAATCATATAGAACAAATGACTAAAGAGAAGGGTTTAATTACACGACACACAAAAATGCGTATTTTATATTTTTGAATCTATATTCTAATTTATTGCTCCCCTCCCCTTACAAATCTATGACGAACAAAAAGGGATTTTTGTGTGCATGTACATACAAAGGGTATATTTTTTTAATAATAAATAGGGTATAAAACAATTTCAAAACCTGTGGCATTACTTTTGAATCTGTTTATGTAGTTTATATGAACTTCTTGGCCACGAAAAATATGATTAAAGTATTCTACATTGCACTCCTTTTGCTGTACTCCAAATAAGTCTCTTATTAGAAGAAAAGAATTGTTACAGTATGGATCTGATGAAGGTACGTCAAAGTATCTGGTGGCCGCTCGTATATAAGTTGCTCTGGGAAATTTAAACCAGTTGCGACATTCAACAAGAGATTGTGAGCGTATGATCATTGAGCCATCGGCACTGTTTACAAAGGGGCAGTAACCACTGGCAAAGGATTTGGGAAGACAAGAAGGGTCATGCTTAAATGAAACATCAAATGCTATATAGCCTTGTTGGGCTCTTTGCATTTTCGACTGGAAGTCTACCACTAAATCAGGCTTTCCAACGAATTTAGAGCCTATCTTAACCATGTTCCCGCATTTCATCTGCTCATCTAATTCGTACAAGCTGGCACTTCGTATTCCGAAAAATTCAAATCTACATTGCTGAAAAATATGTTTTAAACTAAATGCTTTGATGGTAACAACAGCAACTTGGCATTTAGGAGGTTTAATCCACCAAATACAAATAAGATTCCTACTATCTTTTGCTGAGGCATAGGATCCGGGTGTTTCAACACTCCCTCCGCATGACGGCGGTGGATAAGCTGGTAGTGCGTCTGAAGTCATGTATTCACATTTCGTTCCTGAAGTTCCAAAAGGGCAAATACAAAAACAGTTTGGTCCTAGGTATCCGTGATTTATGCAGTTATTTTTTGTTTGGCATTTCTTTTCCCAAGATTCAATGCAGCCATAGGCTCGATTAATTACTAACTTATCATAGTGACTTACACTATGCAAATCAGACAAAAGGTACTGAAGACTTGGGTCACGAGGTAGCATTGTAGGTAAATTATTTTTGATATCCAGGGAAAATGCATACCATTGGTAATGCATGTTAGATAAATAATTATAAGGAACACTATAATCGAATAACACATCTTTTTTAAAATCCTTTTCATTTTGTCTTGGATAATTCCTTTTAAAAACTACTAGATTACGATCTCTGTCTCTTCGCTGATGCTCATGACTCAAGCCAAGAGCATGTCCAAGCTCGTGAGCGGCCAGCGTATCTGTCCAACAGCCATTGCCCAAGCTTAGCTCCTGCAGCCACGCATGGTGGACTCTTCCAATGAAAGAGTGGCATGAGCCAGGTTGATTAATAATAAAGAGCCTTGCTTCTCCGAGAAAAGGCAGCCTTGTTCCTGGTGCCCATGGAACAGTACGAATACAAGTATCTTCTTCCCATTGTTTGAAGCCTCTTGAAATAAAAGACGTATCGACATGACTAAAGCCCCGCGGATCAATTTGATAAGGAACTATAACTAGACCATTATTTTGTTTGGGCCAATGAAAATGTTTAGATATCATTGCCACTCTGTCTTTTAAACCAAGTTTCCTTAGTATCTCACAAGATTCTTTTGTATACAAAATGTCTCCTACTACACGGTAGAATTTGGCATTCGCATTTTCATATGACACGTTTGAAGCTCTGGTACCGTTTATAGTTTCTAAATATCGATGCAAAAACCGTGAATCACCATCACTGGATATATTTTGGATCTCAAAGTCTTCATTTTTCTTAAGCTTGTTTGACTTATTGGTTTCTCTCAAATCAACTTTCCCTTCAGAAGAGATTACAGACCCACTGTCCACACTCAATGATGTATAAGACTCTGTTTGACGTATAGTTGAGACCTATAAATTGAAACCTATATGTAAATTAATACATCGTATAATTCCTTCCGTACATTTACTAAATGTTAATAACTAGTACCCTTAATCTAGGCATGAAATTAACTTGAACAGGGATATAAGGGTGGGGGGAGATTGAAAATTAAATACAAATTGTTAAAAAGATCCTTAAAGCATGTCTCCAAATTGAGTTTCTTTTTGGGTATTTGGTGTCTTTAGCGCCATCTTAAAACCACAAGGACACTGGGCAATGAAAGCGAAAAATTTCTAGATTTTAGGGGGCCGAATTTTATCTTAGTAATTTACAATAAAATCATCCGGCTTTGCATTACACCTCCTTTCAATGGAAAACTGAATTGTCAAATCGAAAGTCGGATGACCAAAATTTGATTTTGACTGAAAATCTGTCAATCCGATCATCGTTTTGGTTTAAAATTAACACTCTTTTTTCTGAGTAAGTTGGTCTACTGAGACTTTCTGACATTTTGTTTGTTATTTATTATTCCATTTTGAGTGAGTAGAATAATTACCAAGATTTTATCACTCCGTTTTTTACATAATTATTTTTAATATTGTTATTTTACTTTTATTTTTGTATTTTCTTTTTTTTTCTGTGAATAAAAAACAGTGATAGCATAATTATAGTTCATATTGTAGTTAAAAGTTTTGCTGGAATGTTATTTCTTTTGGCGATCTGAAATTTTGACAATTTAGCACTGGACCATCGGTCATAAAAGTAAGTTTAGATTTTAAACAATATTCTAGATTATGAAAATTTGCTTTTCTCTTGATGACTGGCCAGTCTGATTTGATAGTCCATACTGTGAAATGAAAATGTGGTATAAATAAATAGGCTAATTCTGCAGTATTGAAATCCAATCTACGAATCATTGATAGCCATAAGTTTTTTTTTTTTTTTTTTTTTTTTTTTTTTTTTTTTTGCAGATCTTACCAGTTTTTTTTGCATATAGTCTTTGTCCGTTGCTGAGTCCTTCTGTGGTCGGGTACGACGAGAAGAGGATTAACCTTGCTAATTATAGCTAAAACTCTAAGAACCGGCATTTTACCAACGGTAGATCCACCAAAAGCATCCAGAGGCGTAGCTCCAGTATTTTTATTGGGGTGGCAAACGGGGGTCTCCATTTAGAGAGTCAAGGGGTATCGGCTATATAATCATTTCTTCTGTAAATTATTGGAGGCAAATACCCCCCCCCCCCAAAAAAAAAAAAAAAGAAGAAACTTCACAACTGAAAGCATCTACTTTTTTATGCTGATTCTAAATATGTAAAATTCATTGATTTGGAAGTTACGAATCAAAAGCTCTTAGCATAGAATCTTCATACATAAAAATTAGTGGGGAGTTCCATTGAAAAGTGGTATATTCTGCTCCTGTAAATGGAGCCTTAGGTTTAAAAAATCGTAAGTCAAATCGCTAATTTATGATTCTGTTGGACAATTCTTCAATCATAAAGTCATTTTTACTATGGAATTAAATATTTTTAAAAAAGTTTAGCAACTGAAAGCAGGGAGCATCATTAAAACTCAAAACCAACAGAAATTAATCCGTATATTAAGTGGTTTCCCCCTCCTCAATACCTTGCTCTTGACACTAAAGTTTTTGGCAGGAATTAAGTCGTTTTGGTTTCTCCACTATTGCGGTGTTGGAGTGTATGAGAATTTAAAAGCGATTTCCGTAGGGAAGGATTCTTATGTGCATTGGCAATTTGGTGGCTCTAAAATGGACAACCTTGAGCAAATTACAGTCACTCATAAAATGAGGTAATGCAATATACATGCTGTATTCTAGAAGGAGAGATGGATCAGTTTAGAAGAACCTTTTTGTAATTATTGCTGGTTTTCTGGAGCTAATAGTAGACCTGACTAGCCCTTTGACTCAGTTAGATTTTGCTACCGGTACTTCGCTGTTGTGGTATTTCAGCCTGTCATCAATTGTAACTTCAAGGTCCCTCTCATAGCTACTACTCTCAAAAACTTGTAATTTCATGTTTGGACTTGGAATATGACAGGATTGAAAAGGGGTTCTTATGACCAAAGTGGATAGTTTTGAATTTTAAGGGATTAAATTTAAGTTTTCAAGTTGTAGCATGTAAATAATTCTGTGGATAGAAAATTAAAAAAGATTTATCAATGTACTCATGGAGGGAATATTGTGCTGTCTATAGTGCATCGCTTTATTGACTTTTCTGAGAACGAAAGCAGCAACCCATATCTTGGATGATAAATACCCTTAAATTTATTAAGCACTAAAAATAGAGCTTATTATGGGTGCTTATAATTTATTACACACTTAAAAATAGTGCTTAAAACAGCACTTAAAATGGACGTTGTAACCATCCTAGCCGACTATTTTCCACGTTAGACTTGATTTCCTGTGTTCGTGAGGAAAGGGGTTCAAGTTCTGCTGTCGCTGATTATTAGGTTTGGGACAAGGGTCGATGGCGTGACTCTGTAAGCTCAGGCGGAGTTGACCCAGCCCTAACTGGGCTCCAGGAGAAATCTGGAGAACACGAAAAGGAAGGGTTTGCGAAAGCACAGGATGGCTGGCCCCCAAACCCCCATCGTGTATCCTGAATGAAGGGCCATGAAATAAAGATCAGTACCACCGGTAGGGGCTGCAAAATCTAGCCTTATTCTTTACTTTTATTCTTTAGCTTTTCCTAAAAAAGCAAACTGCTGTCCTAATTTTAAGAAAAGGGTCCAAACGGAAGAAGCTACTTTAGTCTTGCTCTTGCAGCAAAATTATAACTAAATGGTTTGGAGACCTAGAGGTATACTATGCCTATACCTAAAGGTATTCACAATATACTAATGACTTCTGTTTCCTTACTGCGGCATTTTCTAGGAAACATTGCTGGCAATACTAGAAAATATTTAGCAAGTATTCTCCTTGGTAGCCCATTAATGAAGGTTCTTTCATGGTATTCCAATTCCTTTGTAGATTTCTTAACCACCGGAACTAGCAAACAGCATCCCAGTTATATAAACCTTTGAATTTCTTTAGGAAAACATTCAGCAACCATATGACTGACTATGGATACACGGAGGCTTATCCTGGGTACTGAAGAACCACCTTTAGTTTTACTTCTTGTTTTCTGGAGATAAATGTGAGAAATAGAAAAAAGATTTTATAAATTTAATAAAAATAATATGCATAATTTTACTACCCAAATTTATGAAAAATAGTCTTTCGTTATCTTTTTTTACACCCAACAAAACTTTACTGAAAATTACACTCACAGTGCTTAAAATAATGAAATGACCCAGTGATGCATCTACTTAATAAACAAGAATAATAAATACAAATAGATGAAATCAGATACACAAACAAAAAAAGGTTTTTAACAATTACACAATTAGGGGACTTTCCAATTTCAAAACTGATGTATACCGCGTGGTGCGTGCCACGCAGCAAAGAATTGTGCCAAATTTTGTATAAAGATATGCGGTACTGTAGAAGTGTGCATTGTGCAACAGAAAAACTGCCGCACTAACATCTACACTGGGTGATGGAGAGTGAGTATCTCCTTCCAAATAACTTATAAAAATGGTCTTATATATATATATATATATATATATATATATATATATATATATATATATATATATATATATATATATATATATATTATGTTTAAGAGGTAATTACTTGGCAAAAAAAAAAAAAAAAAAAAAAAAAAAAAAAAAAAAGTCATCTTAATCCAGCAATTGAGACAAATGTGCACTTGAACGAGGTTTTGACCTTACTCATCTATCCAACTACCTAGGACCAAACAGTATAACCGAACCATCAACCAAATAGAAATTTCCAAATCCATGCAAAGTCGTCATCAATAAATGTAAGTCTTTGTAAATTTACAAGCAAAAGCACCTTAAATCTAGCAAAATATTTCCAAGTAGAACCTTCCATTAGGGCTTATAAGAAGAAATACCACGTGCCTTATCGGGTTTCGAGGCTTTACTTTCTTTACCCGGCACAGTGGAGCCTCTACCATAAGATCTATATGGTATCCCTATGTCAGGTAAAACTTGTGAAATACATGCATACTAGTAAAGCTATTAAAAATTACATACAAAAAGTGTTTCATTGTTTCCTTAATAAAATCCCAGAGGTCACTGAGCAAAGACCATTCTGGAACAAATGAAGACTGGTCCAGATGTGTCTTTTATTGGTATCCGGAACCAATTACAGATTTAAAAATCCTCAAGCTTGTTTGAAAACAGTCAACCAATTCAAAATTCCAAAAAAGAAAAGCGAACGAGAAATTATATTAAAATATCATTCAGTATTTCTTTATAATTTTTTGTATATATACCTAAAAGTTCATGATACATAAAACTAAATTTTTTAAATTGCCAACTAATTGTTTTGGCAGAAAAACCTCTTAAGATTAGCTTTTCGCTCAGCTTTTTATATCTATTTTTAAAATCTGTGTAATTACTGAAAATTTTTGCATGCTTAGATAATTGGGAATAATAAGCTGAATAAGTGATATTTGAACACATATTACTTTGAAGGAATGTAAAATTAATTTCTTCAGAATTAAAATCATCCGTTTTATTATATATTTTAAAAACTAATTTATTATTGTCTGAAATATTAATAATTAAATCTAAGAAATGGTCAGAGTGTCCTATCCCACAGCTAGGCTCCAGAATTAACTCTTGTGGATAAATATTTTTTGAAATCTCAATAAACTCTGCACAATTTAATACTAAGAGATCGTCCAGATATATATATATATATATATATATATATATATATATATATATATATATATATATATATATATATATATATTTATATATATATATATATATATATATATATATATATATATATATATATATATATATATATATATATATATATATATATATATATATATATATATATATATATATATATATATATATATATATATATATATATATATATATATATATATATATATATATATATATATATGTTTATATATAATATTATATATAATATAAAATATAATATATTTATTATACATATATTATGGATAAAAAAACTTGCCTTAATTAGAAACAAAGTGATCAGAAACATTCTTAGAAATGGCAATATATTTTAATATAAACGATAAATCTAAGTGTTCAACACGCAACACCATATTTTAACTGGGTCTGGATTTTACAATAATGTTTGACAATGAATAAAATAGGATATTTGCAGCTGTTTTAAGGAGAAAATAACTATAAAAGTTCTGCTCGAGTAGAAAAAAAACATCGTAGGATTTTCGTTTCAGCCACTTAGACGCCAAACCAAGCTGGTCTGCTTTAATGTTTTCTTATGTGTTATCTTCAGATCACTGGATCAAAAATAAAGTTCATTCAGGCACAAAGATTTTTTTTTTAATTTAAAGATTAAAACCACCTGTATAGCCATATACATATAATATATTATAGACCATATATTATTTTAATATATACTATTATCAGATTATTTGTAATATACTCGTACAAACGGTAATAGTTAGCTGCTATATTCTAAAGCTGATTACTCAATAGATAATGAAATATGTTGCTAATGAAATACTAATTAGGAAAGTGGGAAGGAAAAAGACGCAATCTTGATGAAAATAAAATAATCTAATCCGGCATATCAAAAACCCTACTCTGGAGGCATCAAACCTCTACCTACAAAAATACAAAACTGTTTAGATTTTTCTTTTTTTTTTAGATGCAACACTAGGATTGCCTGCAATAAACAGCTATAAGTCTTCAATGTTTTTGCTTTTTCCGAGAACGAATTTAAAAAAAACAAACAAGCTATTCCACCTGAAAGTAAGGAGCAACATTAAATCTAAAAACGCACAGAAACTATTACGCATATTAAGAGGGCTGCCTCCTCCTCAACACTTCACTCTTCATACTAAAGTTCTTAGTACTTAAAAAAAAAAACTTCCTATTATTCTATTTAAATGACACTTATATTTCAGGAGCTGTTCTTAAGTCATAAAATGATTAGTATTCTTATTATTAATACCTTCCCAGCCTAAACAAGTGTTAGCACCTTTCTCATTCATCACGAGCCCTACTCCCTGTCTATGTACCCCATCATTCCTGCCTGAGTAAACAATTTCTATATGACCTAATTTCATGCTTCCTACCCCTGGGATATGAGTTTCTAAAACTCCTAATAAGTCCAGTCCGAATCGTCTGAATTCGTCAGTCAAAAAGTCGATACGATAGTTTTTTTTTACGTCGTAACATTTTTTTAACGTCGTAACATTCCAAGTTCCAATTTTCATGTTCTTTAAATCATTGAAATTATTTTGGCCTCCCACCAGGAGATTTTATCGCCCAGGTCAGAAGAAATAGGGATAGATGGTATCCTAGCCTCGATAAATTTGGTGTAGGAAAAAAAAAAAAAAAAACAGTAATGGATACAGACTTTTGCTATTTCGTAGGTATAACAATCCAGTTATAACCAATACTGTGTTTGGTCATAAAATGCCTCATAAGTTAACATGGTATTCACGTGATGGTAGGACAGCACACCTTATTGATTAAGCTATAGTAAAACGAAATCTGACAGGATCAATACAAGATTCAAGGGTATATAGGAGTGCTGTTATTGATGTTAAAAGTAAAGATTAACATCTAGTAGTGTCTAGAGTTAAATTAAAGCTAAAATTTCGGAAGGGTAACTACCTTCTGGGAAGTTATAATGTTGGTAGACTTCAGGATGAGAATTTGAGAGAAACGTTCCAGGAACAGTTAAATACTAAACTTGAGAGTTTAAAATTTGAAAATGGAGAAGATGGCTGGAATAATTTAAGGAAAACAATTTGTAAAGTTGCTGATGGTGTCTTAGAGAAGAAAACTAGGACTGCAGCTAAGAATATTAGTGAAAAAGTTTTATGTTTAATAGAAAGGAGAAGGGACTTGTACAAGAATTACGCCTCGCTCTTTACGCTAAAGTTTGACTCTGTCTCACAACTTTATTTTTTAAAACAATAAAAAACTTTAGCGTAAAGAGCGAGGCGTTGAGGAGGGGACAGCCCCTTTCATATACGTAATAATTTCTGTTCGTTTTAAGTTTTAATGTCGCTCCTTACTTTCAGTTTAAAAAACTTGTTTTTCTTTATTTAATTATATTTAAAACCCTGACCTCAGGAATAACAAAAAGAATTAGCCGCTGGTGCTACGTTACAGCTGTGCTTCCTTACAAGAAATGATTGGCATCCTGATTTTTGGGAATTAAAGTATTGGTATACAAGTCAATGCACTAAAGACAGAGATTCCAAAGTTTAGACCTTCGGCCAGCAAAGGGAATAGCAGGGAATGTACGTATGGGACTGTTTAATGAAAGGAAAAATTTTCTGAGAAAATCTATTAAGTATCTGGGAATCATATACAGACAAGATATAAGGATCTCTCTGTTAACGTAATGAGACTGGTTCATTCGACAGATAGTCCAAACTCCGGTCTGTCTACCGTAAATATCTGAATTTTCTGCTTGGACATCCGCTCCGAGAAACACATTCGTTTTGAGATCGCAACACATGTTGGACCCTATTGATAAATATAAAAAAAAACCGTATTGACAAACATTATTTAGGAAGAGCTATATCGGTTTTTTACGTAAATTTTTTTTAAAGATCTAGAAACCCCTCAAAAATGACGTCAGTTTTGCTGTGATGTAATTTTTGACTGGTTTCAGACTCTTTTTGAAAAATCCTGCAATATGTTTTATTTTTAACATTTTGCTGTTTAAACTAAGGAAACAATTACCAATCCTGAATCAGATGCAAATGGCAATTTTTCCTAACTAGCCAGTTTTTTTTAATATGTTTTTAAAATTTGGCAACGAAGGACTGTTTTGCCTTTTGAGGTCCCATTAAGGGATACACATGGAATTTGTCCTAGCAGCAATTATTGAACTATGAAAGGGCATAAGAACAGGCATTAAGTAATGTATTCCCTTTCATCCTAGCTAAATTATGTTGTAAACTGCAAATTTATATTCATTTCTGGATAGGCCCATTTCTTTTTACTGGGCTAATTTGGTATACAGATGTATACAGATGTATACTGGGCTAAATAATTGGGAATAATAAGCTGAATAAGTAATATTTGAATGTATATTACTTTCAAGGAATGGAAAATTAATTACTTCAAAATTAAAATCATCCGTTTTATTATACATTTTAAAAACTAATTCATTATTATCTGAAATATTAATATTTAAATCTAAGAAATGGTCAGAGTGTCCTATCCCACAGCTAGGCTCCAGAAATTAACTATTGTGGATAAATATTTTTGAAATCTCAATAAACTCTGCACAATTTAATACTAAGAGATCGTCCAGATATATATATATATATATATATATATATATATATATATATATATATATATATATATATATATATATATATATATATATATATATATATATATATATATATATATATATATATATATATATATATATATATATATATATATATATATATATATATATATATATATATATATATATATATATATATATATATATATATATATATATATATATATATATATATATATATATATATATATATATATATATCTGGACGATCTCTTAGTATTAAATTGTTCAGAGTTTATTGAGATTTCAAAAAATATTTATCCACAAGAGTTAATTCTGGAGCCTAGCTGAGGGATACGACACTCTGACCATTTCTTAGATTTAAATATTAATATTTCGGATAATAATAAATTAGTTTTTAAAATATTTAATAAAACGGATGATTTTAATTTTGAAGTAATTAATTTTCCATTCCTTGAAAGTAATATACATTCAAATATTACTTATTTAGCTTATTATTCCCAAATATTTAGGTATGCAAAAATTTGCAGTAATTACACAGATTTTAAAAATAGATGTAAAAAGCTGAGCGAAAAGCTAATCTTAAGAGGTTTTTCTGCCAAAACAATTAGTTGGCAATTTAAAAAATTTAGTTTTATGTATCATGAACTTTTAGGTAAATATACAAAAAATTGTAAAGAAATACTGAATGATATTTTAATATAATTTCTCTTTCAATTTTCTTTTTTGTAATTTTGAATTTGTTCATTGTTTTCAACCAAGCTTAATGATCTTTAAATTTGTAATTGGTTCCAGATACCAGTAAAAGACACATTTGGACCAGTCTTCATTTATTCCAGAATGGTCTCAGCCAGTGACCTCTGGAATTTTAGTAAGGAAACAATGAAACACTTTTTGTATGTAATTTTTAATAGCTTTACTAGTATGCATGTATTTCACAAGTTTTACCTGACATAGGAATACCATATAGATCTTATGGTAGAAGCTCCACTGTGCCGGGTAAAGAAAGTAAAGCCTCGAAACCCCATAAGGCACGTGGTATTTCTTCTTATGAGCCCTAATGGAAGGTTCTACTTGGAAGTATTTTGCTAGATTTAAGGTGCTTTTGTTTGTAAATTTACAACGACTTATATTTATTGATGACGACTCTGCATGGATTTGGAAATTTCTATTTGGTTTATGGTGCGGTTATACTGTTTGGTCCTTGGTAGTTGGATAGATGAGTAAGGTCAAAACCTCGTTCAAGTGCACATTTGTCTAATTTGCTGGATTAAGATGACATTTTTTTTTTTTTTTTTTTTTTTTTTTTTGCCAAGTAATTACCTCTTAAACATAATATATATATATATATATATATATATATATATATATATATATATATATATATATATATATATATATATATATATATATATATATATATATATATATATATAAGACCATTTTTATAAGTTATTTGGAAGGAGATACTCACTCTCCATCACCCAGTGTAGATGTTAGTGCGGCAGTTTTTCTGTTGCACAATGCACACTTCTACAGTACCGCATATCTTTATACAAAATTTGGCACAATTCTTTGCTGCGTGGCACGCACCACGCGGTATACATCAGTTTTGAAATTGGAAAGTCCCCTAATTGTGTAATTGTTAAAAACCTTTTTTTGTTTGTGTATCTGATTTCATCTATTTGTATTTATTATTCTTGTTTATTAAGTAGATGCATCACTGGGTCATTTCATTATTTTAAGCACTGTGAGTGTAATTTTCAGTAAAGTTTTGTTGGGTGTAAAAAAAGATAACGAAAGACTATTTTTCATAAATTTGGGTAGTAAAATTATGCATATTATTTTTATTAAATTTATAAAATCTTTTTTCTATTTCTCACATTTATCTCCAGAAAACAAGAAGTAAAACTAAAGGTGGTTCTTCAGTACCCAGGATAAGCCTCCGTGTATCCATAGTCAGTCATATGGTTGCTGAATGTTTTCCTAAAGAAATTCAAAGGTTTATATAACTGGGATGCTGTTTGCTAGTTCCGGTGGTTAAGAAATCTACAAAGGAATTGGAATACCATGAAAGAACCTTCATTAATGGGCTACCAAGGAGAATACTTGCTAAATATTTTCTAGTATTGCCAGCAATGTTTCCTAGAAAATGCCGCAGTAAGGAAACAGAAGTCATTAGTATATTGTGAATACCTTTAGGTATAGGCATAGTATACCTCTAGGTCTCCAAACCATTTAGTTATAATTTTGCTGCAAGAGCAAGACTAAAGTAGCTTCTTCCGTTTGGACCCTTTTCTTAAAATTAGGACAGCAGTTTGCTTTTTTAGGAAAAGCTAAAGAATAAAAGTAAAGAATAAGGCTAGATTTTGCAGCCCCTACCGGTGGTACTGATCTTTATTTCATGGCCCTTCATTCAGGATACACGATGGGGGTTTGGGGGCCAGCCATCCTGTGCTTTCGCAAACCCTTCCTTTTCGTGTTCTCCAGATTTCTCCTGGAGCCCAGTTAGGGCTGGGTCAACTCCGCCTGAGCTTACAGAGTCACGCCATCGACCCTTGTCCCAAACCTAATAATCAGCGACAGCAGAACTTGAACCCCTTTCCTCACGAACACAGGAAATCAAGTCTAACGTGGAAAATAGTCGGCTAGGATGGTTACAACGTCCATTTTAAGTGCTGTTTTAAGCACTATTTTTAAGTGTGTAATAAATTATAAGCACCCATAATAAGCTCTATTTTTAGTGCTTAATAAATTTAAGGGTATTTATCATCCAAGATATGGGTTGCTGCTTTCGTTCTCAGAAAAGTCAATAAAGCGATGCACTATAGACAGCACAATATTCCCTCCATGAGTACATTGATAAATCTTTTTTAATTTTCTATCCACAGAATTATTTACATGCTACAACTTGAAAACTTAAATTTAATCCCTTAAAATTCAAAACTATCCACTTTGGTCATAAGAACCCCTTTTCAATCCTGTCATATTCCAAGTCCAAACATGAAATTACAAGTTTTTGAGAGTAGTAGCTATGAGAGGGACCTTGAAGTTACAATTGATGACAGGCTGAAATACCACAACAGCGAAGTACCGGTAGCAAAATCTAACTGAGTCAAAGGGCTAGTCAGGTCTACTATTAGCTCCAGAAAACCAGCAATAATTACAAAAAGGTTCTTCTAAACTGATCCATCTCTCCTTCTAGAATACAGCATGTATATTGCATTACCTCATTTTATGAGTGACTGTAATTTGCTCAAGGTTGTCCATTTTAGAGCCACCAAATTGCCAATGCACATAAGAATCCTTCCCTACGGAAATCGCTTTTAAATTCTCATACACTCCAATACCGCAATAGTGGAGAAACCAAAACGACTTAATTCCTGCCAAAAACTTTAGCGTCAAGAGCAAGGTATTGAGGAGGGGGAAAACCACTTTATATACGGAATAATTTCTGTTGGTTTTGAGTTTTAATGATGCTCCCTGCTTTCAGTTGCTAAACTTTTTTAAAAATATTTAATTCCATAGTAAAAATGACTTTATGATTGAAGAATTGTCCAACAGAATCATAAATTAGCGATTTGACTTACGATTTTTTAAACCTAAGGCTCCATTTACAGGAGCAGAATATACCACTTTTCAATGGAACTCCCCACTAATTTTTATGTATGAAGATTCTATGCTAAGAGCTTTTGATTCGTAACTTCCAAATCAATGAATTTTACATATTTAGAATCAGCATAAAAAAGTAGATGCTTTCATTTGTGAAGTTTCTTCTTTTTTTTTTGGGGGGGGGTATTTGCCTCCAATAATTTACAGAAGAAATGATTATATAGCCGATACCCCTTGACTCTCTAAATGGAGACCCCCGTTTGCCACCCCAATAAAAATACTGGAGCTACGCCTCTGGATGCTTTTGGTGGATCTACCGTTGGTAAAATGCCGGTTCTTAGAGTTTTAGCTATAATTAGCAAGGCTAATCCTCTTCTCGCCGTACCCGACCACGAAGGACTCAGCAACGGACAAAGACTATATGCAAAAAAAACTGGTAAGATCTGCAAAAAAAAAAAAAAAAAAAAAAAAAAAAAAAAAAAAAAAAACTTATGGCTATCAATGATTCGTAGATTGGATTTCAATACTGCAGAATTAGCCTATTTATTTATACCACATTTTCATTTCACAGTATGGACTATCAAATCAGACTGGCCAGTCATCAAGAGAAAAGCAAATTTTCATAATCTAGAATATTGTTTAAAATCTAAACTTACTTTTATGACCGATGGTCCAGTGCTAAATTGTCAAAATTTCAGATCGCCAAAAGAAATAACATTCCAGCAAAACTTTTAACTACAATATGAACTATAATTATGCTATCACTGTTTTTTATTCACAGAAAAAAAAAAGAAAATACAAAAATAAAAGTAAAATAACAATATTAAAAATAATTATGTAAAAAACGGAGTGATAAAATCTTGGTAATTATTCTACTCACTCAAAATGGAATAATAAATAACAAACAAAATGTCAGAAAGTCTCAGTGGACCAACTTACTCAGAAAAAAGAGTGTTAATTTTAAACCAAAACGATGATCGGATTGACAGATTTTCAGTCAAAATCAAATTTTGGTCATCCGACTTTCGATTTGACAATTCAGTTTTCCATTGAAAGGAGATGTAATGCAAAGCCGGATGATTTTATTGTAAATTACTAAGATAAAATTCGGCCCCCCTAAAATCTAGAAATTTTTCGCTTTCATTGCCCAGTGTCCTTGTGGTTTTAAGATGGCGCTAAAGACACCAAATACCCAAAAAGAAACTCAATTTGGAGACATGCTTTAAGGATCTTTTTAACAATTTGTATTTAATTTTCAATCTCCCCCCACCCTTATATCCCTGTTCAAGTTAATTTCATGCCTAGATTAAGGGTACTAGTTATTAACATTTAGTAAATGTACGGAAGGAATTATACGATGCATTAATTTACATATAGGTTTCAATTTATAGGTCTCAACTATACGTCAAACAGAGTCTTATACATCATTGAGTGTGGACAGTGGGTCTGTAATCTCTTCTGAAGGGAAAGTTGATTTGAGAGAAACCAATAAGTCAAACAAGCTTAAGAAAAATGAAGACTTTGAGATCCAAAATATATCCAGTGATGGTGATTCACGGTTTTTGCATCGATATTTAGAAACTATAAACGGTACCAGAGCTTCAAACGTGTCATATGAAAATGCGAATGCCAAATTCTACCGTGTAGTAGGAGACATTTTGTATACAAAAGAATCTTGGGAGATACTAAGGAAACTTGGTTTAAAAGACAGAGTGGCAATGATATCTAAACATTTTCATTGGCCCAAACAAAATAATGGTCTAGTTATAGTTCCTTATCAAATTGATCCGCGGGGCTTTAGTCATGTCGATACGTCTTTTATTTCAAGAGGCTTCAAACAATGGGAAGAAGATACTTGTATTCGTACTGTTCCATGGGCACCAGGAACGAGGCTGCCTTTTCTCGGAGAAGCAAGGCTCTTTATTATTAATCAACCTGGCTCATGCCACTCTTTCATTGGAAGAGTCCACCATGCGTGGCTGCAGGAGCTAAGCTTGGGCAATGGCTGTTGGACAGATACGCTGGCCGCTCACGAGCTTGGACATGCTCTTGGCTTGAGTCATGAGCATCAGCGAAGAGACAGAGATCGTAATCTAGTAGTTTTTAAAAGGAATTATCCAAGACAAAATGAAAAGGATTTTAAAAAAGATGTGTTATTCGATTATAGTGTTCCTTATAATTATTTATCTAACATGCATTACCAATGGTATGCATTTTCCCTGGATATCAAAAATAATTTACCTACAATGCTACCTCGTGACCCAAGTCTTCAGTACCTTTTGTCTGATTTGCATAGTGTAAGTCACTATGATAAGTTAGTAATTAATCGAGCCTATGGCTGCATTGAATCTTGGGAAAAGAAATGCCAAACAAAAAATAACTGCATAAATCACGGATACCTAGGACCAAACTGTTTTTGTATTTGCCCTTTTGGAACTTCAGGAACGAAATGTGAATACATGACTTCAGACGCACTACCAGCTTATCCACCGCCGTCATGCGGAGGGAGTGTTGAAACACCCGGATCCTATGCCTCAGCAAAAGATAGTAGAAATCTTATTTGTATTTGGTGGATTAAACCTCCTAAATGCCAAGTTGCTGTTGTTACCATCAAAGCATTTAGTTTAAAACATATTTTTCAGCAATGTAGATTTGAATTTTTCGGAATTAGATGTGTTTCGGAATTGTACGAATTAGATGAGCAGATGAAATGCGGGAACATGGTTAAGATAGGCTCTAAATTCGTTGGAAAGCCTGATTTAGTGGTAGACTTCCAGTCGAAAATGCGAAGAGCCCAACAAGGCTATATAGCATTTGATGTTTCATTTAAGCATGACCCTTCTTGTCTTCCCAAATCCTTTGCCAGTGGTTACTGCCCCTTTGTAAACAGTGCCGATGGCTCAATGATCATACGCTCACAATCTCTTGTTGAATGTCGCAACTGGTTTAAATTTCCCAGAGCAACTTATATACGAGCGGCCACCAGATACTTTGACGTACCTTCATCAGATCCATACTGTAACAATTCTTTTCTTCTAATAAGAGACTTATTTGGAGTACAGCAAAAGGAGTGCAATGTAGAATACTTTAATCATATTTTTGGTGGCCAAGAAGTTCATATAAACTACATAAACAGATTCAAAAGTAATGCCACAGGTTTTGAAATTGTTTTATACCCTATTTATTATTAAAAAAATATACCCTTTGTATGTACATGCACACAAAAATCCCTTTTTGTTCGTCATACATTTGTAAGGGGAGGGGAGCAATAAATTAGAATATAGATTCAAAAATATAAAATACGTATTTTTGTGTGTCGTGTAATTAAACCCTTCTCTTTAGTCGTTTGTTCTATATGATTAGACAAAAAAAACAAGTTTTTTCAACTGAAAGTAAGAAGCAACATTGAAACTTAAAACGAATAGAAATTATTATGCATACGAGGGGGTTCATCCTCTAGTCAGTACCTCGCTCTTTACGCTAAAATTCCAATTTTATTCGAATCACAAACCTGAATCATAAAGGCCGTTTAACTAGAACTGATATCTCTTTTGAAAGTATTAAAATAAACTTTAGCGTAAAGAGCGAAGTATTGACTAGGGGGCGAACCCCCTCATATACGTAATAATTTCTGTTAGTTATAAGTTTTAATGTTGCTGCTTACTTCCAGTTGATAAAACTTGTTTTTTTTTAATTTAATTCCTGATTGTTTTTTAAATAATGCTGGGAAATTTGGCGCCCCCTTCATAGAAATGTCCCTTCCCCAAGGAAAAATTCTTCATGGAAAGACTCTCCCACGTAGCCCCCTCCTCCGACCCCCCCCCACCAGACAAAGGTCCCTCTTGAAAACGTCTGTATGCTTCCCAATAACCAATACTAGGCTATATGTAAGCAATGGGCAAAGTTCATAACTTGCAGCCCTTCCCCCGGGAAACTGTGGGGGATTAAGTCATCCCCAACGACATATTTATTAGATTTTCGACTATGCCGAACAAAATGGTTATCTTAAAATTTTTATCCGGTGACTTCAGTGAAGAACTGAGCACGGGAGGGGGCCAAATTGATCAGCCCATTCACAGTATTCTAGTACTACTGGATCAATACGAGCACCCCTGGGGAAACAGAAAAAAAAAACACGAAAAAACGAAAAAAAACAATAAATAAATAAACACGCATCTGTGATCTTTCTTCTGGCAATAAATACAAAATTCCACATTTTTGCTGATAGGAGCTTGAAAGATCTACAGTAGGGTTTTCTGTTACGCTGAATCTGATGGTTTATTTTCATAAGGATTCTATCACTTTTAAGGGGTGTTTCCTCCTTTTTTGAAAATAAAGCCAATTGTTTCAGGCTCGTAACGTTTGATGGGCGAGACTAAACTTGATGAAATTTATATATTTGAAATCAGCATAAAAAGTTCGATTCTTTTGATGTATCTAATGGTGTCAAAACCGCTTGTGACCGGTTTTTAGAGTTTTGGTTACTATTGAGCCGGGTCGCGTCTTACTTACAGTTTTTTACCACGAACTGTTTGATAGGGCTGAAAAAGGTACATTTGTGAGAAACATCGCTCTTCCTGTAGTCAAGATAATGCAATGACAATATAAAACTGCCTTCACACGGGGTATTTATGAGGCCTATGGATAAAACTTATAGGATACCGGGAAAAGTGACTAGTAATTTTTTTTTTAATATTTTACTTTAGGTTTTATAAGTAAACCGTAACTCAATTTGGTTTATGATTAAATCAAGAAGCTGTATCAAAATGAAATCAGACTCTTTGGTTTGGTTAAGCGGAAAATTGTAGCCTATTACCAAATAAATCTTAGAAATATTGTATAAAACAGGAATTCAACTTTTAATGAAAAAGACCTCTATGTGTAGTAGTGCAGTATTTGGTAGTGAAAAATTTAAAAGTAACAAGTGTTGGAAAAAAATCAGCAAAAAAGGCAAAAAGCATATTGGGCCAAACATTTTAGGAAGGCATAGCTTTCCTTCAAAGGTTTACTTATCCTAGGGAATCAACAGATTGGTAATGTTTGAATTTTAGGATGAAAAACATTAACAATGTTTAGTAGTTTGTTTTTCCTATTTATATTCACGGTTCAACGTGGACACACTGAAAAGTATGTGGAATTCCCCAAATACCTTTATGATTTTTAGACAACTTAAAAAAAGCTTTAAAATTGTGGTTTTCAGGTATGAACAGGCCTAATGTGTGTCTAGAAGACAAAAGATGTTTTAATTTAGTGTCCTTGGTACTCTGACCATACCAGGGCTTATTGATTTTACCAAGTAGATCTAACTGATTTTTAGATAACTGAATGGTAAGTAGCTGACGAGCCGTTCCGTTACAACATCTTTTTCTTGATACTTTTACTCCCTTGGCCCCTTCCTCCAAAAGGGCTAAAATATTGTGAATTGCCTTATGACCCCGTTACATTAGTTAATACTAATGTAACATAGTTTGTTCTCTTTTAGTTCGGTAATCCCGTCAACATTCCCTGAGAGCTTTACCTGAGTGTCCTTTGTCTTTACGGACGCAAAAGGTCAAACATGCCTCCCCTTTTCTTACAACAAATACTATGTAAACAATGGGTGATTTGCATATTTTAGAGCCCCTGCCCCAAGGTTTTTGTGGAGGGAGAGGAGTTGTCATCCCCAGAGACATAGTTAATGGAAATTTCAACCATGCTGAAATAGATGGCTATCTAAGAATTTATATCGAATGTCTTTGCGGCAAAGGTGCGTGGGAGGGAAGCTGGTTTCCCCCCAATCATTTATAACTCTTAAAAATGGTACTAAATTATTTCTATTTCCTATCGAATGAGTTCCTTCCCAACTTGCTGCAACAACTCCTTCCATACAAAGTGCCTTGGTGATAAAATTACTACAAAAATAAATAATACATTATACCCACTGGGCTCTTTACTTAGGCTCGCTTTTGCGCTGCCTTTGATCTTATCTATTTTAATTAATTTTTATTTCATTGTTGTTGTTTGATATTTTGACCAATAAGAACCATATTCTTCGAATGCATGTCATTTTCAATGAAATGCAAGTAACATTAAAGATTTTTGAAAGAGCTTGATTACTTATTGTAATTTCTATTCATTTTTATTCTCATTTATTCATTGATAGTAACTTCTGTTTATCTAAGTTTCAAATATTATATGAGCTTATTTCTGCTCGTTTTAGGCCCAATACAGCTCTTTCCTTTTTTTGAAATACTTCTGTTTTAAAAGCTTTTTAAAATTAATTTATATCTATTTTTAGTTTACATTTTTGATTATTGGCTAATAAAAAGGAATCTTTATTAAGTATTCTTTTCGTGTTTTCCGTTGAAAAATAAAGATTTTGGCTTCTTATTTATGATTTAGTTAAAAGTTTGCAACAAATTTTAATAAGAGTTTTACTACTTATTAGGGAATATTGGAGAGGGAATATTGTTTGAATAAATTGAAAATTTACGTACTTTGTCGCCAAGTTGTGGAACTTAGGGCGGAGGGCAATGTTTTTAAATGTAGGGGAGCACCTTTGTGGTTTCTTTAAATTTTTCAATGAAAATACCAAAAATGTATATTTCATTCTCAAAGGGGGGTGGGATGGTTGCAATCTTGAGGGGGGCTAATGCCCTCTGTTCTTCTCAATTGCAGCCACTGTGGACGTAATTTGCACGCTTTAACTCCCCTCCCAAGTCCACAGTTTATATAATTAGGTCCACAAGTCCACAGTAATTTATAATATACTGTGCCCAAGTCATACAGAAAAAGCAAGTACTGATGAAACTTGCAGGAAATAACCTTTTTAAGTATATATGTAACAATCAATCCAGCTTTACTAATTTAACATGCCAACAGTTTTCTCAGTGTATTTTTCTCTCGTATTTTCATTGAAACCACCAGGCTAAGAAACCTATTGACCCATGCAGTCAGTTGAACAAGAAGCAGTAAAAAAAAACTGTTATGGTGGGTGAGACACTAAAATATTGTCAATTCTTTTTCTTCAGACTATTTAATATTTCTAGTTTTTAAAAATATTAGTGGATGTTTCACGTTAAAAACTCAAAAATCTTGACCATAAAGTTAGAGTAACGCAAATCAAACTAAAATCAGTTCCGTTCAGAATGGTTTTACTAACAAATTCCGTATAGATTAGAAACATTCACAAATATCTAACATATTTAAATGTGAGCAAAATTAAATACAATTTCGACCCTCTATGACACTAATTTTGAAATAATGTCAAACCACGACTCAAGTTCCTTGCAAAACCAGGGCCCCTCGCATTCCCGCTAGGACGAACTCAAAATACCTTCGTAAATAATTTTTAATCAGAGATAAGTTGCAAATTTGCAAAATTGTGTTGGCATTTTTTGTAGATGTAATTATTGAGCATTTACTTTTATAAACTATTTTTTCCATTTGTTTTCATGACAGTATTGATCACTGATGGGCGTTGTTGCAAAGCATTAAGGCAATAATCCATGGAAGTTTACATGGTAATAAAAAAATTATCATTGTTTTATGGTATTTAATTCAACATGGCAAGACTGATATAACAGTAACACGCATATTTGTATGCAAGTTATAAGGGAAGGGGGGCTGATGATCTTTGGAAATCTGCTGTTTTTTGCTCCTATTTTTTAGCTATCAACGATGTAAAGGAATACAAAAAATGTTAGTGCATTTGGTGCTATTTGGGAAAGGAAAAACCGGACAATCCTTTTAAAAGAAAGTTCATAGCAACCAGGGCTCTTTAAAAAAGGCCGCATTAATTGCAAGGAGTGACAACTCTTAATGAAACGTTGCTAGTTAGACAAGGTCCGATGAAGTTTTGTTACTTATGCATGTGCAGGAATTGGCTTAATTAGAAAAATAGCCAAAATTTTATATTAAATAACGGATGAACTTATTCAGAAGACCTTATGAACATTTATTAAGAATAATTTTAAGCATACAGCTGTTTCAAACAGTTCGTGGTGACAAACTGTAAGTAAAGAGTGACCCAACTCAATAGTAACCGAAAAAATTCCGATAAAACGAAATTTTGATACCAATAGATACATCACAAGAATTGGATTTTTATGCTAATTTCAAATATATAAATTTCATTAAGTTTACGCGCCTGAGAAAATTTGCCTTATTTTCGAAAAAGAGAGAAACACCCCCTAAGAGTCATATAACCTTAATGAGAATCACACCATCAGATTCAGCGTATCAGAGAACCCTACAATAGAGGTTTCAAGCTCCTATCAAAAATGTGGAATTTTGTATTTTTTGCCAGAAGAAAGGTCACGGATGCGTGTTTATTTGTTTTTTTTTTCTTTTCCCCAGGGGTGGTTGTATCAACACAGAGGTCCTAAAATATCGCAAAACGGCTCATTTGAACGGAAATTAAAAGTTCAAGTGCCCTTTTGAAATGGCCAAAAAATGGAGGGCAACTAGGCCCCCTCCCACGCTCATTTTTTCCAATGTCACCCGATCAAAATTTTGAGATAGCCATTTTGTTCAGCATGGTCAAAGAAATATAATAACTATGTCTTTGAGGAGGATTAATCCCCCACTGTCCCCGGGAGAAAGTTATGAACCTTGCCCAATGTTTATATATAGTATTGGTTATTGGGAAGTATACAGACGTTTTCAGGGGGGATTTTTTTTTTTTGTAGTAGGTGGAGAGGGTGGTTCGATTATTACATGGGAGGATCTTTCTATGGAAGAAAATTTCATATGAGAAGGGATATTACTATGAAGGAGTAATTACTATGAGAGTTTCACCCTCAAAACCTCTTCTAAAACATCTTCTAAAATCATCTTTTAAAATGTCTCTAACTGTTTCGCCGAAATAATTCTCTAAAATGTCTAAAATGGTTTCACCCAAATAATCTCTAAACGTAATTTCAGCGTGTTCCTTTTGTTTTTGGCATCCCTGCGCTGTCACATTTGAAATTACTAAGAAACCCTTTCCCGCGTTAATCTATTCATCTCTAAGATGTTTCTTGGAGAATTGTTTCCAGGGCGAAGTTTATTAATATCTTTGGAGTTCGACCAGTAGAATTGTTTCCGGGGCGAAGTTTATTAATGTCTTGGGTCTATTCCTGTAGAATTGTTTCTGGGCGAAGTTTTTTAATGTCTGACAGATGATGTCACGGTTGATTGATTCGTCAAGAAAGGGGAATTAATTTGTTATTTCTAAGGGGAATTATTGATTCACGAAAGGGGAATTGAGGTCATTGCGTGATCCTGTTTCCTATTCCTGGATCTTAACATTCACCCCGAGCGTGCACTTGGCCAAAACAACAACAACGACAAAGCAAGATCTTGAAAGAAGTGTCATTGACCCACTTTGATTAACCAAGTGTTCTCCCTAGGGACTCTATGCCCATATATGGTGTACTGATAGGAGATACATTCTTTTGATAACCGAATTTTGTACTGCCACGAGTCAATAAGGCCTTTCTACTTCTCTCTTTACGCTAAAGTTTGACTCTGTCTCACAACTTTATTTTTTAAAACAATAAAAAACTTTAGCGTAAAGAGCGAAGCGTTGAGGAGGGGACAGCACCTTTCATATACGGAATAATTTTTGTTCGTTTTAGTTTTTAATGTCGCTCCTTACTTTCAGTTTAAAAAACTTGTTTTTTTTATTTAATTCCAGATAGGAGCTTGAAACTTCTACAGCAAGGTTCTCTGATACACTGAATCTGATGGTGTGATTTTCATTAGATATTCTATGACTTTTAGGGGGTGTTTTTCCCTTTTTTTGAAAATAAGGCAAATTTTCTCAGGCTTGTAACTTTAGATGGATATGATTAAACTTGATGAAACTTATATATTTAAAATCATCATAAAAATCTGATTCTTTTGATGTATTAACTAAAAAAAAAAACAAGTTTTTTTTTACTGAAAGTAAGTAGTGACATTAAAAGTTAAAACGAACAGAAATTATTCCGAAAGTAAAAGGGGATGTCCCCTCCTCAACGCATCGCTCTTTACGCTAAGGTTTTTTATTGTTTTAAGAAATAAAGTCGTGAGACAGAGTCAAACTTTAGCGTAAAGAGCGAGGCGCTGAGGAGGGGACAGCCCCTTTCATATACGGAATAATTTCTGTTGGTTTTAAGTTTTAATGCCGCTCCTTACTTTCAGTTAAAACAACTTGTTTTTTTAGTTAATTTTAACATCAGAAGCATCCGGGATAAGTGGCTCAAGTTTAAAGATTTAATTTCATTCAATGGTGTCTGCCCTTTTGACGTAATTAAATAAAAAAAAACAAGCTTTTTAAACTGAAAGTAAGGAGAGACATTAAAACTTAAGACGAACAGAAATTATTCCGTATATGAAAGAGGTTGTCCCCTCCTCAACGCTTCGCTCTTTACGCTAAAGTTTCTTATTGTTTTAAAAAATAAAGTTGCGTGATAGAGTCAAACTTTGGCGTAAAAAGCGAGGCGTTGAGGAGGGGACAGCCCCTTTCATATACGGAATAATTTCTGTTCGTTTTAAGTTTTAATGTCGCTCCTTACTTTCGGTTTTAAAAAAGTTTTTTTATTATTTAAATTCTGATCGTTTTTTAGTTAATGCAGCTTTTACTTTGGGTCACCGTCGTTGAATAAGTAAACAAAATTTGCAGAAAAATTTTACTTTTCTTTGGTTAAATGGAGGTCTCTAAATTTGGTTATGCGTAATTTACAAATTAACTTACGTAACTAACTTCTATATTCGTGTATTTTTCTTCTGGCAAAAAATACAAAGTTGCAGATGTTTGCAGATATGAGCTTGAAACCTATGTAATAGGGTTTTCTGATACGCTGACTCTGACGGTGTGATTTTCATTAAAATTCTTTCACTTTTACGGGATGTTTCTCCCCTCTTTAAAAAATTGGGCAAATTTTCTCAGGCTCGTAGCCTTTGATGAGTAATACTAAACTTAATAAAATTTATATACTTAGAATCAGCATTATAAGCACATTATTTTGATACGTTAATTGACATCAAAATTCCGTTTTTAAAAGTTTCGATCACGATTGAGCCGTATCGCTTGTTTTTTTTATTGTTTATTTTATTACGTATATGTTATTACGTATATGAGGAGGTTCTCCCCTTAGTCAATACCACGCTCTTTGCGTTAAAAGTTAAAAAAAAAATTAATTCACAAACCCCTGAATCACAAAGGCCGTATAATTAGAATAGATAGCTCTTTTGAAAGCACTAAAAAAAATGTAGCGTAAAGAGCGAGGTATTGACTTGGGGGAGAACCCCCTTGTTGAGGTTCCAACCCCTGTTTTTTTTCCTTTCAGATAAATGACCTTTTTTCGTTTTCTTAATTACATTTTCTTATAGTATAATTTTAAAAGACAGGTTAAAGTCCGTTACTAAGCGATAGTGGTTTTGCAATAAGTAAGGCTTTGAATTAAGTTCTATTTTCGTACTTCCTGGTTTGGGAGTCATTGAAAGATAAATCTAAGAGGTAAAATTGGGTTTGAATGGGGATGTAGCTGATTGGCTGGGCCAAGTGATGGTCCACCCCTACGGACAGTGTTTAAAGATTATTATTATTTTTTAGTCTGCGTTGTGACCCCATTTGGGGATATATATATTTGTGTGGTACTATCGTGACCTTTTGCAAGAATACAGATAAGGTATTTTCTACAAACTGTGAACTAACTACTGTAGCACAGGCAGGATAGGAATAGAGCTACGAGGTGCAGTCATTGTTATACTGACAGGAAGGGTTGTTACCTCCAAGGAGAGAGTTAAGAGATTTTCTAGCCGTAACCCAAGTCGGGTACATTTGGCTTTAGAAAGTAGCTATTTGACCACTCGATCGCGTTATCATACCCTGGGACAGGTTAGGTATACTGTAAATAGGGTAATACCAAACCCGATATTTGCAGAACCGGTGTTGTAGACACGGGCATAGCATTATAATTTGGGGCCGGGGCTTTCCCCTCCAATAAGTGGTGACACCCGTATATTACCACGCCAGTGGTGTTGTGGCCTACCAGTATAACACTTGTAACTAAACACCGCGAACATTGGTGCCAGTGGTAGCTAGCACTACGAACATTGGTGCCAGCGGTAGCTAGCACTACGAAGTGGTGGCAGCGAGAACAGGAATTATTAACAGCGTTGATAATAAAAAAATTCCGCGTTTTCGAAGAGATTAGTAATTTAGCCTACAAGAGTAGCCTATTGTGGTTACATAGGCTATATAAAAAATCGCAAAGAGAAATTTTTTATCTGAGCTGTGCCTAGTCGGATAATAATAGGTAATAAAATTTAAGAATCAATAGATCACGCGAATAATTAACTTGTGAGACAAGGGAGGCTGCGCCACCCACGTATAATCGGCAAATTAAAAGGAAACAATTTTTAACAAAAAGATAAGAAGAGACACTGGTAAAAGGACCTTTGTCCAAACTAAAGACTTTCAGTAAACTTTGAAATAATTGTAGAAAAATAAAATTGTCAGACAAGATCCATTGCAGTAAAACAAAATTATATTCAGACACACAATTGGGTACGAATCCTGCTGGAATGTCTCAAAGAAAAACACCGTGAGATAGAACCTTATATCACTGAACAGGTGAAATAGGCATTTCTGACACGGGCGAAGAGAAAATCTTCAAAACAAAATCAGTAATAGAGCGATCCCCGGTACGAACCAGGGAGGAAGAAGAATGTCTAAGGCAACTTCAGATAGAATTATACCCAGATAGAGAAACCCAGACAAAAGAAACAGTGGTAATAATACATGAAAAAAACTCACTATATGAAAGGACGAATAAAATAAAACCAACTTACCCTTCAGGTGAAGTACAAAATGTAGGGGAGTTGAGGGTAAAATAAAATATAGTTATAGAACGAAGAGAATAAAAAAACGAATTAAGAGGATATAAAAACAGAGAGAATCATAGTAGGCCAAGTAGCACCAGTAGTAGAAGTTCAATTTCCAGCAGGGGCTCGCGAAGGAGTACTCAAATAGATATGACACAACAACTATTAAATTTCATGAAGGAAGAAAAAGTAGCTAGAGAACAAAAGGAAAAGGCTGATAGGATAGCCAGAGAACGAAAGGAGAAGGAAGATAAAGAACAAAGAGAAAGAGATAGAATAGTCAAAGAAAAAAAGGAAGAGGCAGACAGAGAGGAAAGAAAATACATAATGGAAATGATTGCAGGGAGGAATTACCAAGAGCCTCAGAAATCGTCTACAATAGAGATAATGCAGGCAGTAAACCTTCAACCAATGAAAGAAAATGAAGATGTATATTTATACATATACAATTTTGAAAAAACGGTGGAATTAAGCGGATTACCGAGAGAAAATTGGGTGACAAGAATACAGCCCCTCCTTAACTACAAAGCACAGATTGCATATAAAGCATTACCAATGGAATACTCAAGAGATTTTGAAAGACCTAAACAAGCCATTTTTGAAAAGTTTCAACTCTCCCCCGAGCACTTTCAAAGGAGATTTAGAAGCGAAAGAAAACTAGACAACGAAACTTGTAAAGAATTCGGGTACAAATTGCAAGATATGTGTTTAAAATGGCTAGAGTTAGAAAACTATAGAATGTTAGAAGGCCTGGAAGAAATAAAAGAAAAGATAAAGGAAATAATAGATAAAACAGTAATGGAACAGTTTTTAGAAATTACCCATAGAGAATTGAGAATATATTTGAAAGAAAAAAACCCCAACACAAGTAAACAACTGGCGGATATTACAAATAGGTGGACCCATATAAGAGAGGAATAGGAGAACACAGACATATTTAAACATAGAGAGTACAACGAAAATAGACACTGTAACACAGCGCAAGGAGAATGAACTAGCTATAATTGTGGTACCGCGGGGCATTTTGCAAGAAACTGCTCCGGTAAACAAGACCAAAAACCACATAAAACAACCGCCTGGGCCATGACCCATAATAAGGAAAAAAATTAAGCATTTGCAGAGTCGCATAAAATATACGGAAAATTGAATGGGGAATTAGTAGAAATGGCAATTGATTCCAGCAGTGACCAAACCTATGCGCGAATTGACCTAATTAGTAGAACGGAGATAGACAAAAAAATAAAATTACAACATTATGTTATTATGGAGACAAGCATCCATACCCGTCTGCTTGTGTAAGAATAGAAATTGCAAAAAAGGGCGGTACGGTCCAAAGAAAAACAATAAGAGTAAGTTTAGTACCTACGCTAGCAGTGGATGTTTTAGTAGGAGGAGACTTTGGAGATATCGGAAATCTCCTATCGTTTGAAGCTACTTCTTTAACAGAGGAAAAATTACAAAATTACACTACGACTGAAGAATATGCTACTTTATTGACAAGGCGGGGAGGTGGACCGGCCCATAAAACAAATTGGGAGGCTCTGCCACTTACTTTACTTACTTAAAGCTCTTGCTCGTCAGCGTCGCCAGCGTAGAAGGAGCCAGTCGTCAGCGCCGTCAGTCTTCTCCAGAGTGGTCGGTTTAGGGCGAGGGTTGTCACTTCAGCCGGGTGGTACCACACTGTCCTCAAATACAAGTACACTTCCCTGTCCTCAAATATAATATTTTCGGATCTGTCAGACCATTTTCTATTTACTTGTCACTACCTTCGCAACCACTACCTCTACACTCTAAAATTAATATCAAAACAATTATTAATAATTAATAATTATTTTTCTAATGTTGCTCATACTGACTCCCGCTCCTCCTTACAGGCTGTATTCCCTTGCTTCAATTCTAAATCCATGTTTTTCTGCCCAACTGATAGCAATGAGGTACTTCAAATTATCGGTTCTCTCCCTATTAGTTTTAAACCTGACTGTCTTGGATTAAGCAATCAGCTCCTGAAGACCATATCTCTTTTGTTTACGAGGCCATCGAGCATATTGCCAACCTATCTTTAACGCACGGAGTTTTCCCTGATTTACTAAAGTCAGCCATTGTTATTCCAGTCCTCAAAAAGGGTGATCCAACTGAGATAGGTAATTACCGTCCAATCTCAATTCTTCCTGTTATATCCAAAGTGCTCGAGAGAATCATCTTCAGACGGTTGTCTCCCTTTCTGTTTGACAGTCAGCACTCCATTTCCTTGATTTCTCCTGACTAATATGGCTTTAGGCCGAAATTTTCAACTTCTCATGCTCTAATTGACGCCACACAGTTCATACGCTCACAACTCGGCTTTAAAAAACTGTATTGGGCTTATTTTTGGATTTCTCTAAGGCCTTGGACACGGTCGATCATAGTATTTTAATAAGTAAATTAAATAGTTACGGTATTCGTGGTGTTCCCCTCTCTTGGTTTGATTCTTATCTATCTGGAAGGGTGCAGAGTGTGAGCTTAGGTGGAGTATCCTCTCAGCCCTTACCTGTTCGGAGGGGTGTCCCGCAAGGCTCTGTTCTAGGCTCTATTTTATTTCTCCTATATATCAATGATCTTGTTATGGACCTGGGCCTTTCAGTGTATCCTGTACTATTTGCTTATGACAGCAACTTCTTCATCACTGGCACCAATTTACCATCAGCAATGACCTCTGCCTAAGTCCTTCTGAACAGGCGTGGTGCCTTACGAATAACATGAACATTAATAGCAAAAAAGTCAAATAGTATTATTCAGAGCCCCCTACAACAAGGACGTAATCCAACCTGGTCTTGATCTGAAGTACTCCTCCGACATCTTCCCACAAGTGGAGGTTGCCAAGTTTCTTGGTGTATTTATTGACTCATGCTTGTCATTCTCTAATCATATTTCTTACATCACAGCAATAATAGTAATGTGCTAATAATTACCACTGAACCTACATGGAAACTTACATCTGAGGCAATAGGCACTGCTGAACTTACATGGAAACTTACATCTGAGGCAATAGGCACCACGAAACTTACATGCAATTACACATGAATTGCGCAAGAAAAACCCATGCTTGAGACAGTGTATTTACACGTGAACATTGCAAAAAAAAAAAAACGAGATATTTATTATAAATTGGAACAATATCAATCTTTGGAAATGGTTAACGATAACAAACATGTTTTAAACCAGATGGGTTTTTAAAAGCACATTCAGCATGGCGTGGGTTATTTTTTTCTTTTTTTTTTGGCAATTGACGTTTTTTCTGATAATAAGTACCATTCATTGCGATCGTGTAGGTGTGTGTTATCTGAAACCTATGATTTGGGATGTTATTTGGACTTTTCAGAGCTAGGATTCTTAGTCTCTCATAGGTGTGTGTTGTCTGAAACCTACAATTTGGGGTGGGTAGTTTGCTATTTCTATCTTTTATGAGCTAGGTATCATAGCCTATTGTAGGTGTGTGTTGTCTGAAACCTATAGTTTGGGATGCTATTTGGGCTTTTCAGAGCTAGGTTTCTTAGTCTCTCATAGGTGTGTGTTGTCTGAAACCTACACTTTGGTGTGGTTAGTTTTCTATTTCTAGCATTTATGAGCTAGGGTTCATAGCCTGTTGTAGGTGTGTGTTGTCTGAAACCTATAGTTTGGGATGTTATTTGGGCTTTTCAGAGCTAGGTTTCTTAGTCTCTCATAGGTGTGTGTTGTCTGAAACCTACAATTTGGGGTGGGTAGTTTGCTATTTCTAGCTTTTATGAGCTAGGTTTCATAGCCTATTGTAGGTGTGTGTTGTCTGAAACCTATAGTTTGGGATGCTATTTGGGCTTTTCAGAGCTAGGTTTTTTAGTCTCTCATAGGTGTGTGTTGTCTGAAACCTACAATTTGGGGTGGGTAGTGTGCTATTTCCGGCTTTTATGAGCTATGTTTCATAGTATATTTTAGGTGTTGATTGTCTTATACCGTGAGTTTGAGGTACTTCTTAGAATGGTCAGATCTAGTATTCTTTGTCTCTTAAAGGTGTGTGTTGTCTTCAAACTCCAATGTGAGGCGGGTGGTGAGCTATTTATATCTTTTAAGAGCGATGTTTCTTACATTCTCCAAGGTTAGTTATGTATAAAACATACAATTTGTGGTGGGTAGTTTGCTATTTAAGGCTTTTATGCAATAGGTTTCATAGCCTTTTATATGTGTGTGTTGCCTGAAACCTACAATTTGGGGTGGGTAGTTTCCAATTTCTAGCTTTTATGAGCTATGTTTCACAGCCTTTTGTAGGTGTGTGTTGTCTGAAACCTATAGCTTGGGAGGCTATTTGGGCTTTTCAGAGCTAGGTTTCTTAGTCTCTCAAAGGTGTGTGCTGTCTGAAACCTACAATTTGAGGTGGGTAGTTTGCTATTTCCGGCTTTTATGAGATAGGTTTCATAGCCTTTTGTAGGTGTGTGTTGTCTGAAACCTATAGTTTGAGATGCTATTTGGGCTTTTCAGAGCTAGGTTTCTTAGTCTCTCATAGGTGTGTGCTGTCTGAAACCTACAATTTGGGGGGTCCTTTTTTGGAACCAAACTTCAACGTGTCGTATCTGAAAAAAAAAAGCTTGGTGATTAAAACGGGCTTTGTCTAATTCTAGCCAAAACTCAGAATTGATAGGGGGCAAGATGGAACGATGCCACATTCTGTGTGTTTTTATCTAACCCTTTCAAAAAACCCTTATTAGCTCAGATTTTATAGTAATAGTTTTATTTTTCGATCCGAAAATAGACTAAAGTTTCAGATTTGAACCAAAGAATTGTATTCTCCATAATTTTTTTACATCTTTGAAAACCATTAACGACAACAAACATACTTTCGACCAGATGAGTTTTTTAAAACCACATCCAGCACGGCTGGCGCAGTTTTTTTTTTATCATAAACCCTTTCGAGACCAATTTGATTAAATTGGAGAGAGTTCAAATAGAATTGTTAGTGATATTGATATTAGTGCGTAAATTGCAAACTGACAAAAAATATCCAGAACTTTTTTTTTTCTTATATCCTTGACCTTGAAGATATATCTTCATCGTAATTGGCTTTAGAAATATCATGCAAAATAAAACTAGTGAAATAATTTAGGTCGTGTGATAAATTTAATTTTTTTTTATAATGCAGTAGTTTTTTAGTAAGGACACTCGATATCCTAAAAGTGTCTGATTAAAACTTTTACCTTGAGCATCGATGTTGTTAGCAGAATTTCAAAAGGATCATTTATGAGTGCTCGCGTATCTGATGAAATAATTTAGGTCGTATGATAAACTTAATATATTTTTTTTTAATACGGTAGTTTTTCAGTAAGGTCATTTGATATCCTAAAAGTGTTTGATTCAAATTTTTACATCAGGAATGGGATTGTCTTGAGGGGGGAATTTTCCTTGGAAGTGGTGGAGGTTTTTTTTACGTTAAAAAAACATAACACGTGCCCAGCCCCCCCCCCCCCCGCGATCAGAAATTAAATTAAAAAAAAATTTCTTCAACTGAAAGTAAGGAGCAACATCAAAACTTAAAAACGGACAGAAAATAGAGGCTGTTTCCAAAAGATTTAAGATTCATTAACTTTAGTGCTCTCAGTCAAAAGCTATGGGTTAGAGAAAATGGTCTTATTATCGAAAAATGAAGAAACACCTTCCAAAAGTTGACAGGAATAGGATTGTCTTGAGGGGGGGATTTTACATGGAAGACGTGGAGGGTATTTTTACGTGAAAACAACTTCAACCGTGCCCAGCCTCCCCGCGATCAGAAATTAAATTATAAAAAAAAGTTTCTTCAACTGAAAGTAAGGAGCAACATCAAAACTTAAAAACAGACAGAAAATAGAGGCTGTTTCCAAAAGATTTAGGATTCATAAACTTTAGTGCTGTCAGTCAAAAGCTATGGGTTTGAGAAAATTGTCTGATT
The DNA here is from genome assembly GCF_049724085.1 of Artemia sp. Qi Xiang Cuo. NCBI lineage: Eukaryota > Metazoa > Arthropoda > Branchiopoda > Anostraca > Artemiidae > Artemia > Artemia sp. Qi Xiang Cuo. Next base: position 20,644,088 of record NC_142796.1, on the reverse strand, counting down.
ATCGGAAAATGAAGAAACACCTTCCAAAAGTCTACAGGAATGGGATTGTCTAGAGGGGGGAATTTTCCATAGAATAGGTGTAGGGTATACTTACATGACAACAACTTCAACCGTGCCCAGCCTCCCGCGATCAGAAATTAAATTATAAAAAAAAGGTTTCTTCAACTGAAAGTAGGGAGCAACGTCAAAACTTAAAACGGACAGAAAATAGAGGCTGTTTCCAAAAGATTTAGGATTCATTAACTTTAGTGCTGTCAGTCAAAAGCTATGGGTTTGAGAAAATTGTCTGATTATCGAATAATGAAGAAACACCTTCCAAAAGTTGACAGGAATGGGATTGTCTTGAGGGGGGAATTTTCCATAGAAGAGGTGGAGGGTATTCTTACATGAAAACAACTTCAACCGTGCCCAGCCTCCCGCGATCAGAAATTAAATTATAAAAAAAGTTTCTTCAACTGAAAGTAAGGAGCAACGTCAAAACTTAAAAACGGACAGAAAATAGAGGCTGTTTCCAGAAGATTTAGGATTCACTAACTTTAGTGATGCCAGTCAAAATCTATGGGCCTGAGAAAATTGTCTGATTATCGAAAAACGAAGAAACATCTTCCAAAAGTCGACAGGAATGGGATTGTCTTGAGGGGGGAATTTTCCATAGAAGAGGTGGAGTGTATTCTTTCATGAAAACAACTTCAACCGTGCCCAGCCCCCGCACTATCAGAAATTAAATTATAAAAAAAGTTTCTTCAACTGAAAGTAAGGAGCAACGTCAAAACTTAAAAACGGACAGAAAATATAGGTTGTTTCCAAAAGATTTAGGATTCATTAACTTTAGTGTTGCCAGTCAAAAGCTATGAACTTGAGGAAATTGCCTGATTATCGAAAAAATGGAGAAACACCCTCCAAAAGTCGACAGGAATGGGATTGTCTTGAGGGGGGAATTTTCCATGGAAGAGGGGAAGGATATTTTTACATGAAAACAATCACTCTTATCACCTTTCTTATAAAGTGGCTTAATCATGGTTTTCCTAAAATTGTTAGGTACTTCCCCTTTTCAAAAATCATACTCATAATCTTCAGTAACTTTTTTAACCTCAGATCCACCATATTTAAGAAATTCATTTACCACACTATCGGCACCTGGAGCCTTTTTATTTTTTAGTCCTTTTAGTACTGTCGCTAATTCTTCCTCACAAAACAAATCTTCCTTCACATCGCAGGTATCACGAAATTTTTCATTTTCCTCTATATCTTTTCCTGCAACTCTATCTCGGTTTAGCAAATTCTCAAAATGTACTGCCCATCTCGATTTAACTCTTTCCTAATCACCAATTATGACCCGTTCCTATCTTTAACTGGGACAAGTTCGGATTGACTACTCCCTCTCAATTTATTAACATGACAGTACAATATTTTACTATTATGCTGTCTAGCTGCATCTTCCAGATCCTCGGCGATTTTATACATGGCCTCCACTTTGCACCTCTTTAGTTCATGTTTTGATGATTTCTGCATTTTTTTTTACATTCATTTTGTTTTTATATGATCGATCAATTCAATTAAATTCAATTTATTCGAATAAAAACATAACACAAACATCAATAACAATTAAGATCCTAGAAGAGAACTTATCAAGGACCAAAAAAAGAAAAAATTCAAGTAACACTGAAAAAAAAGATAGAAGAATAAAACATGCACAATTAAAGCAAATTGGTTAAAAATTGAAAGATTAAATTATATTATCAAGTTATGTTACATTTTTGTACAGCTTGTAGAAACTTGTGGCTAGTTCAACACTGGAGGGTATTTTGTTCCATTGGATAATAGATTTGTAAGTGTGAGATTGCTGGGCAGCATTAGAAACATATTTAGGGGATATAAAGGCTCTATTGAATAAACGGTGAAGGTGGGCTTCTGACTTATTAAATTACAACATGTTAGTAGTTGAGGAGGTAGAATACTGTGGAAAGAAGAGTAAGCAAGCGATAAGTTTAGTTTTTGTATGATTTGATCAAGTGGAGCTATGCCAAAATCTGAATACAAATCACGGATTGGATATAGACGGGGAAGCCGAAAAACTGCTTTAATGGCACGGTGTTAGGCAAATTTGAGTTTTTTAGTGAAGGACCGGTTTGTATTTTCCCAAACTGATCCGCAATAAGAAAAGTAAGGAAAAATAAAGGAATATTAGAGGGTAACTAGGCTTTCAGGGGGAAGAAAATAATTCACATGGTTAATCATAGCTACTTGTCTCAAAATTATTAGTAGTGTGCTAATAATTACCACTGAACCTACATGGAAACTTACATCTGAGGCAATAGGCACTACTGAACTTACATGGAAACTTACATCTGAGGCAATAGGCACCACGAAACTTACATGCAATTACACATGAATTGCGCAAGAAAAACCCATGCCTGAGACAGTTTATTTACACGTTAACATTGCAAAAAAAAAAACGAGATATTTATTATAAATTGGAACAATATCAATCTTTGGAAATGGTTAACGATAACAAACATGTTTTCAACCAGATGGGTTTTTGAAAGCACATTCAGCATGGCGTGTGTTATTATTATTTTTTTTTGGCAATTGACGTTTTTTCTGATAACAAGTACCATTCATTGCGATCGTGTAGGTGTTTGTTATCTGAAACATATGATTTGGAATGCTATTTAGACGTTTCAGAGCTAGGATTCTTAGTCTCTCATAGGTGTGTGTTGTCTGAAACCTACAATTTGGGGTGGGTAGTTTGCTATTTCTAGCTTTTATGAGCTAGGTTTCATAGCCTATTGTAGGTGTGTGTTGTCTGAAACCTATAGTTTGGGATGCTATTTGGGATTATCAGAGCTAGGTTTTTTAGTCTCTCATAGGTGTGTGTTTTCTGAAACCTACAATTTGGGGTGGGTAGTTTTCTATTTCTAGCTTTTATGAGCTAGGTTTCATAGCCTATTGTAGGTGTGTGTTGTCTGAAACCTATAGTTTGGGATTCTATTTGGGCTTTTCAGAGCTAGGGTTTATAGTCTCTCATAGGTGTGTGTTGTCTGAAACCTACAATTTGGGGTGGGTAGTTTGCTATTTCTTGCTTTTATGAGCTAGGCCTCATATCCTTTTGTAAGTGCGTTTTGTCTAAAACCTATAGTTAGGGATGCTATTTGGGCTTTTAAGAGCTAGGTTTTTTAGTCTCTCATAGGTGTTTGTTGTCTGAAACCTACAATTTGGGGTGGGTAGTTTGCTATTTCACGCTTTTATGAGCTAGGTTTCATAGCATTTTGTAGGTGTGTGTTGTCTGAAACCTTTAGTTTGGGATGCTTTTTGGGCTTTTCAGAGCTAGGTTTCTTAGTCTCTCATAGGTGTGTGTTGTCTGAAACCTATACTTTTGGGTGGGTAGTTTGCTATTTCCGGCTTTTATGAGCTAGGTTTCATAGCCTTTTGTAGGTGTGTGTTGTCTGAAACCTATAGTTTGAGATGCTATTTGGACTTTTCAGAGCTAGGATTCTTAGTCTCTCATAGGTGTGTGTTGTCTGAAACCTACAATTTGGGGTGGGTGGTTTGCTATTTCTGGCTTTTCAGAGCTAGGTTTCTTAGTCTCTTATAGGTGTGTGTTGTATAAAAGCTACAATTTGGGGTGGGTAGTTTGCTATTTCAGGCTTTTATGCGCTAGGTTTCATAGCCTTTTATATGTGTGTGTTGCCTGAAACCTACAATTTGGGGTGGGTAGTTTGCAATTTCTAGCTTTTATGAGCTATGTTTCATAGCCTTTTGTAGGTGTGTGTTTTCTGAAACCTATTGTTTGGGATGCTATTTTTTATTTTCAGATCTAGGATTATTTGTCTATCATTGGTGTGTTTTTGATTAAAACTACACTGTGGGGTGGACTGTTAGCAATTTCCAGATTTTATGAGCTAGGCGTTATAAATTTTTGTAGTTGTGCGGTTGTTGAAACGTAAGGTTTGGGATGTTCGTTTGGCTTTTAAGAGCTATTTTTCTTAGTCTGTCATAGGTGTGTGTTGTCTGAAACCTACAATTTGGGGTGGGTAGTTTGCTATTTCCGGCTTTTATGGTCGAAGAGGAGGAGGGAGGGCAGTTGGCACGCAATCACTTTGTGTACCGTGAGTAAAATGCGATGTATTTAAAATACCAAAATAAAGTTCATTCTTTCTAAAGATAATTCCGACTTCCTATAATTAAGCTAAATCTATTTTCAAAAATGAAAATTCCTTAATCACCAAAGAAAAAAAAACTGTAGTTAGCCTCAGACAAAGAACGGCGCTATCCAAGCTTTGGATTTCGCTAAGAGAGTGGGCAATAGAAAAGATGCTACGCACAATATTTCTAAGGAAGTTTAAATGATAAGAACCGTGTGAACGTTTGAATCATCAAAAATATTTAAAACAATTTATTGGACGAAGGGTTCGCATCCTTGGGCCACTTGAGCCAAGTGTGAGCCAGTTCTTACAGCGCAGGACAAAAAAACTACGTTTGGTAGGGGGGTAAAAGTGCTTTTTGAAAGTATTCGTAAATCAGAATCAGGACCATTCAGATAGAATTATTTCGCCATTCAAGCTTGGCAATTCTTTCATTGTTGTATCTCAGTCACCGTTATTGTCAGTTGAAGTGACCCATTGCTGTTCACCCAAATATGTAAGTTTCAATAAATCTATTGCTTTTTTACCTGTGTTTAATTCATTTTATATTTCTTTATCCAGCCTAATAACAGGTAATTAGTTCGCAAAATCTCCTAGGGCGTTCCCAGTGAATCTGATCTCCAGATAGCTCAAGGAGAAGAGGTCACATTTATACTTCTACATATTTTATTTTCTCTCAATAATTGAGGGCGGCGCGGTCATAAAGTTACTTCACTCCCCATTGCTGTGGCGCGAGGCCTGTCGGCACAATCCTTAGCGCTATAAGCGGCGCCTTTGAGCATAATATTACCTTCGACGCGGTCAATATTTATTACCAATTAAGCCCAGTCCTTTTCTTTTATAGCCACATTTTTATAGTCACATAAAACTTTCATCGCTACATTTGCAAAATCCTCCTCAACATGCCCTGCTCTTTTCTCCTTTATACCTGAGCCATTTTAGACATAGCCTGAGGGTTATGTTGCTAATCCAAAATTTTGATCAGTTTTCAGGGGATGGAGATCTGAAAAGAGCAGGGTGGGGGCTGGTTGCCTTCCTATCACTTTTTTACATTCTCCTCAATATGCACTAAAAGTTTCAACTTAGTACCCTCAGCCACTACTGAAGTATTCTAAATAAATCCTTTTGAACACAAGTGTGCGCATAGTGTGTTTTGAGCTTGTTCAACATTCCTCTCAAGAATTCCCGAAAGTTTTTACCTTAGCACCCTAAGCCATTTTGGAGACCCACGAAAAAAAATACCCTCCTTTCCTAATACCAAATCCCACATGCAAACAATTGGCAACTTGCATAACTTACAGCTCTTTCTCTAAAAGTTCTGAGGGAGGGGGTCATGTCGTCCCAGGAGGCATAGCTATTTGGCCTTTAGACTATTTGAACAAAAGCTGTTTCAAAATCTTGATCGGATGTATTTAGTGGATGGCAGCTAAAAATAGTGTTAGAGGAGTTGCTACTTTCTAAACACTTTTTTAATATTCCCTTCAACATGCATTGAAAGTTTCAATTTAATACCCTCTGTCATTCATGAGACATTGCTGAAGAGCTCTGTTGACAATCACCATGTACAGAGTCTGCTTTGAATTTGTTTAACATCCCACTCAACTTTTCCTGGAAGTTTCACCTTAATATCCCAAGTCTTTAGAATTCCGAGATCAAACAGCCCCCCCCTTTCCAATGATGAATCCTGTATGTAAACAACAGAAACTTGCACAGTTTATAGCTCTTGCCTCAGGGGATCTGGGAGACTATGTCATACGCGGAGGTATAGTTTTTCTTTACCTTCGTACTAATTTGATAAAAGTGGTCATCTCAAAAATTTTTAACGGATATGTTTGGGAGAAGGCAGTGTAAAGGGTGAAGGAGGATGGTTGGATGTCCCCTGGTAACTTTTAGCCCTTAATAGGAACACTAGAACTGTCTACTTCCAATCGAGTGAGCACTCTCCATGGTTTATACAACTATCCCTGCCATATGAAGTGCCTCTGAGGGAGAAATTATAATAAATAAATTAAATATTGAAGCCTTATATGCAATGCTAGAGCAATACGTCTGACAACTAAATTGATGGGATGCAATTTGGATTTTAAGCCAAATTTTAGCGTTCAGTGATGATATTCGATCTATTGTAGTTTTAAGCCATAATATTTTAATTATGGATGTAAATTTACTTAACGCTATAAGTTAAGAGCCGTTAAAAACCAACAAAATGGAGAAAAAAAAAACTATTGTCTTTTGAGGCCTTATTGGCTGGCAAGCAAGTCCCTAAAAAAATGTTGGCCGAACGTTTCTTTTTTACTTTGGTGTATAGGAATTAAGCGTTCAAGTGCGTATAATTGCCTTTTTTAGTAGCAAACTGCCACTTACATATATATATATATATATATATATATATATATATATATATATATATATATATATATATATATATATATATATATATATATATATATATATATATATATATATATATATATATATATATATATATATAGACTCAACTTAAAGATAAAACTTTACTATTAACACTACTCAAGATAATAATTACAATCCCTGAATCAACTACAAATTCAGTTTTTTGTCATTAGACAGTTTTCGGTTGCTATAGGTTGTGGTTTAGTATTTACTAAGTTGCAGATATCAATACATCCATGATTACATGAGGTTTATTTGAAACTTCTCTGAAGTTTTCTGTAGTTGCCTAAATGGTGAAATTTCTGTCTCATATGAAAAATTTTGTTCTAGGCTTGTAATGAAACATAAATATGTTACGAACAAGTTAGCATTAATTTGGAAAAAAAGCATTTTCAGCAGTAATTTGACTTAATACCACATATGAAAAAAAGTATACAGAACTAGAAGCTCCTTACTCGAGTATTATACAAGAAATTTGATGTTTTTTCTGTTTTATTTTTAGAGTAGAATGTATTTTTAAGGCCAAGTGCAGTCATTTAAAAGTTTCTCATTATCAGGATCTGTCGATTTTATACTATTTTGTTTTTAGCTTTCAACTGAAAAGGGCATTATAAGAATAAGATGTCGAACAGGATGAGTTAAGATTCGTTGTATCTTTAGCTATTGTTGATTCATAATAATAACTATAATTTCTCAGAAACTCTATGAATTTTGGATTATCATAGGCAGCGCAATAGCGCTGCCTAAGTAAAGAATGATTTTGGCACAATGTATTTTTTTTTGTTTCCTTACCCGGGCACTTCGCATTGAAGGAGTTGTCGCAGAAACTTCGAAAACGGCTCATTCGATTGGAAACTGCAGTGGCTAGTGCCCTTTTTAATAGTTGAAAGTGATTGGAGGGCAACTACTCCCCATCCCTACGCCCATCATTCCCCCAACAACATCCAATTAAAATTTTACATAGCCATTTTGTTCAGCGTAGTTGATTTCCAGATAGAAATTATGTTTTTGAGGAGGATACTCCCCCACAGCCTTCAGGGCAAGGGTTGTAAGTTATTCCCTGGGGGCTTATAAGGTTTTTATAGAAGGCGTTGCCGTAGAAACTTCAAAAAAGGCTCAATCAATTGGAAATTCAAAAGGCTAGTACCCTTTTAAATAGTCAAAAGTGAGTGGAGGGCAACTAACTCCCCTCTCACGCCCACCTTTTCCCCAAGCACATACAATAAAAATATTGATGTAGGCATTTTATTCAACGTAGTTTTAAGTTCTGAAAATTAGGTCTTTGAGGATGACAACCCCCCCAAAGCCCTCAGGACAAGGGTTGTAAGTTATGCCCTTGGGGCATATAAGGTTTTTATAGAATGTGTTGTCGTAGAAACTTCAAAAGGTGCTCATTCGATTGGAAATTGAAATGGATAGTGCCCTTTTTAACAGTCGAAAGTAATTGGAAGGCAACTAACACCCCTTTGACGCCAGTCATTTCCCCAAACACATACAATCAAAATTTTGAGAGAGCCATTTTGTTCCACGTAGTTTAAAGTTCAGGAAATTATACATTTGAGCAGGACACTCCCCCCACAGTCTTCAGGGCGAGGGTCATAAGTTATGCCCTGGGGGCATATAAGTTTTTATTGAAATCATTGTGGCAGAAACTTCAAAAAGGGCTCATTCAATTGGAAATTCAAAGGTCCAGTGCCCTTTTTAATAGTCGAAAAGGATTTGAGGGCAACTAACCCCCCTCTCACGCCCACCTTTACCCCAAACACATCCAATCAAAATTTTTAGACAGCCATTTTCTACAGCGCAGTTGATTTCCACATAGAAATTATAATTTTGAGGAGGATACTCCCCCACAGCCCTCAGGGCAAGGGTTGTAAGTTATTCCCTGGGGCCATATAAGGTTTTATAGAACGCGTTGTCGTAGAAACTTCAAAAAGGGCTCATTCGATTGGAAATTGAAATGGCCAGAGCCCTTTTTAATAGTCGAAAGGGATTGGAAGGCAACTAGCCACCCTCTCATGCCCACCTTTTCCCCAAACACATCCAATCAAAATTTTTAGATAGCAATTTTATTTCACGCAGTTTAAAGTTCAGGAAAGTATACCTTTGAGCAGGACACTCCCCCACAGTCTTCAGGGCAAGGGTTATAAGTTATGCCCTTGGAGCATATAAGTTTTTATTGAAATATTTGTCGAAGATACTTGAAAAAGAGATCTTTCGATTGGAAACCCAAAGGACTAGTGCCCTTTTTAATTGTTGAAAGTGATTTAAGGGCAACTAGCCCTCCTCTCACGCCCACCTTTTCCCCAAACACATCCAATCAAAATTTTTAGATAGCCATTTTATTCAACGTAGTTGAAAGTTTTGGAAATTAGGTCTTTAAGGATGATAACCCCTCCCCCCAAAACCCTCAGGGCAAGGGTTGTAAGTTATGCCCTGGGGCATGTAAAGTTTTTATAGAAAGCGATTTTGTAAAAACTTCAAAAAGGGCTCATTCAATTGGAAATTGAAAGGGCTAGTGCCCTTTTAATAGTCGAAAGTGACTGAAGAGCAACTAACCCCCCGAGGGTTGTAAGTTATGGTTTGGGGGTATACGAGGTTTACAAAAGAATCTTTTGCAGAAATTTCAAAAAGGGCGCAGTTGGTTGAAAATCAATATTGCTTTTTTTAATAGTCAAAAGTGAGTGGAGAGTAGTTGACCCCCCTCCAACGTCCGCGATTTTCCGACAAACATTCAATCAAGGTTTAGAGACAGCCATTTTGTTCTACGTACCTGAAAGTTCTGGAAATTATGTATTTAAGGATGACAAACCCCCCAGAGCCCCCAGGGCAAAGGTTGTAAGTTATGCTCTGGGGGCATATGAGGTTTTTACAGTTAGAGTTGTCATAAAAACTTCAAAAAGGGCTAATTCAATTGGGAATTCAGAGCACTAGTGCTCTTTTTAATAGTTGAAAGTGATTGGAAGGCAACTAACCACCCTCTCACGTGCAGCATTCCCCAAAACACATCCAATGAAAATTTTCATTGGAAATTAGGTCTTTGAGGGTGACACCCCTCCTCCCAGCCCTCAGGGCAAGGGTTTTAAGTTATGCCCTGGGGCTATATAAGGTTTTTATTGAAAGCGTTGTCGTAGAAACTTCAAAAGGGCTCATTTGATTGGAAATTGAAAGGGCTTGTGCCTTTTTTAGTAGTTGAAAGTGATGGGAGAGCCACTAACCATTTTCCCAAACACATTCAATAAAAATTTTGAGATAGGGATTTTGGTTAACGTAGTTGAAAGTTCTGGAAATTATTTCTTAGAGGATGACAACCACCCTTACAGCCCGTAGGTTAAGGGTTGTAACTTATGCCCTTGGGGTATATGAGGTGTTTATAGAAAGCGTTGTCGTAGAAACTTAAAAAGGGCTCATTTGATTGGAAATCGAAAGGCCTATTGCCCTTTTTAATAGTCGAAAGTGATTGGAAGGCTGGAATTTTTTATAGTAAAGATCGATGTGGGTATAATGCATGATTTTTTGTTGTTGTTGTTGTTTAGACCAGGGCACTTAGTATCGAAGGAGCTGTCGTAGGAAATTCGAAAAGGGCTCATTTGATTGAAAATAGAAAGGGCTGATGGCCTTTTTAATAGTCAAAAGTGACTGGAGGGCAACTAATCCCCTCCCACGCCCACCCTTTCATTTGCCTTTATGTTTAAAAACTAAATATTGCCTTGAGATTAAATCAAAATGCACTGTGTTAATGCTAATTCCCAATAAGGCATCTCAGCAGTATCCCAAGAACGACTGAGGGTATTATGTTCAAACTCTCGGGCTAATTCTGCTCTTAAAATTTAACCAAGTCAAAATAGCGATTCAACCTATCAAAGAAAGTAAGCAGTTTTTTTTGCGAATGGTATCAAGTTTTCCATTTCAGGTCAACTAGAGGAGGTATAAAAGGAAATTAAAAACTACTATTTGTGTCCATATTTTTAAAAGGTAGCATGTTGTTAAAAATTGCTGAAAATTTTTCTCCAGCATACAAATATTAGCCCAAACTATAAAGTCTTAAAAAAACAAAAAGATTTAAAGTATTATTTTCTCTTTCCCTGAAAAGACTATGTCAATATAAAACGAACAGAAATTAATTAAAAAAAACTTTTTCCACAAAATAAATTTTTCAAAGAAAAGTAAAGAACTCCATTAAACAAAAAATTAGCAAAAATAAGATCAAATAATCTACGAAGTGTGAAACTACCGCAAATCAGCAATGATAAATAAATGAAACCCAAAACGAACATAAATTACAATAAATAACCGAGTCAAACTGAAAACGAAGGGAAAATAACATAAGTTGGGCTCAAAACCCCTTTGCCTTCCCAAGGCCAGAAAAAAATTTCTGTCAGTTTAATATACATATGCTGATATTTAGTAATCAAAATGTTGATACTATTTTATTTATTAAAGTTATAATAGTAAGAACATCTATATTTTTTCAGAAAAGTGCAAGTTATGTTCTGGCCTTGGGAAGGCATAGGGGTTTGAAAGTTCTGGGGTTGAAAGTTCTGGAAACTATATCTTTGAGCAGGACACTCCCCCCACAATCTTCAGGGCAAGGGTTACAAGCTATGCCCTTGGAGCATATATGGTTCTTATGGAAGGAATGCTCGTATAAACTTTAGAGAGGGCTCATTTGATTGAAAATTGAAAGTTTTAGTTCACTTTTTAAGCATCAAAAATTATCAGAGAGTAACCAGTCCCCCCCAACGCTCTTTTTCCCGAAAAGCATCTGATAAAATTTTTGAGATGGCCACTTTGTTACAAATAGTTCAATGATTACATTACAAAAACTCTGGTGTTGACACAACCCCCCAGGGCTCGGGGACAGATGTTGTAAGTTATGTCCTGGGGCCGTATATGGTTCTTATGAAAGGGAAGCTTATAGAAACCTCATAGAGGGTTCAGTCGATTATAAATCAAAAGCACTAATTCACTTTCTCAGAGTCAAAAGAGATCGGACGGCAACTAGCCTCTTCCCTCTCCACGCCTTTTTCTTCTCCAATCCCATCCGATAAAAATTTTGAGGACTCCATTTTGTTAAAAATAGTTTCAAACATCAGATATTAAAACTCCGGGGTCGAATCAACCCCCAGAGCCCGGGGAAAGGCGTTATAAGTTATGCCCTGGGTACATATATGGTGCTGATAGAACTAATACTCGTATTGACTTCAGCGAGGGCCCATTTGATTGAAAATAGAAAGTTGTAGTTCACAATTAAAGAGTCAAAAGAGATCAAAGGGCAATTACCCAACCCCCACGCCCTTTTCTCCCCTGACACATCCGATAAAAATTTTGAGATAGACATTTTGTTAAAAATAGTTGAAACATCAGGTAATAATAACTCCAAGGTGGACACAAACCGATTTTATTGCTTTTATATTGTTACTTTGATACTAATTGTGATACTTTAATGAACAGTTGATTTTGAAAAAAAAAGTTTGATTTTAAAATAAGGTGTTTTTAAAAACTTGAAACTTTTCGCAGTCAAAAACGAACAAAAAATAATAAAGAAAAAATTTCCGAAAAAGAAGTTTTTTAAAGAGCAGTAAAAGACATTTTAAACTTGAGATCAGCAGTTACAAATACCTTTTAAAGTTGAAACTCAAAATTACAATAAATTACTATTAAAGAATAAATGAAACCCAAAACGAACAAAAATTAAATAAACATCCCTCTTCTCTCACTGTGAAAGTCTAAAACCTACTGCGTCATGGCGCTTTACTGAAAACTACATGTGTCTTTAACAGTGTTGGAAAGTATAAACAAAATGAATTCGAATATTTGATATATAATGATATGAATTGTTTAAAGATCCATCAGTTCAAGATTTTATTTCACGTAATTTTATTTTCATTTTCAATGCTGTAAGAACTAGAAAAGAAAATATTTGGAATATAATTCGTTTTCAGTGAAGCGCCAATGACGTAATAGTCTTAGTTTTTTTACAGTTAAGGAAGGGGACAATATTAGGGGTGTTGAACACTTTTAGAAAGAAATAAAAAATTATATTGAATATATGATGTATAATGATATTAACTGCTGAAAGCTCATTAGCTAAAAATTTTACTGTAATTTTAATGTTTATTTTCAATATTAAGTACAAAAGAAAATATTTTAATACAATTTGTTTTCAGTAAAGCACCATGATGCAGTAGGTTTTAGACCAGTGATTCTCAAAGTGGTCCAGGTGGACCCCCAGGGGTGCACGTTAAGCTTGACGGGGGTCTACGTTGGTGCGAAAATGAGCCATCCCAGTAAGCAACTCTCCATTTTTATTGTGTTCTCCAAGATCATGGTGGCCCATGATTTTGGCACAATAATCTCCGTCGGTGACAACCTTCGCATTAACATCCCCCATAACGCATAGGATGTCAGGTCTGAATAGATCTTTAAGTACAGATGTTAGTTCATTGTAGAAAATCTCTTTTTGATCGTCTGTGGATTTGTTAGTAGGTGCATAGCGCGCAACCATGGTCATTCTGGCATGCTTTCCATGAAATCAAGCAGACGTAACGAGGTTGCTCATGGCTTTCCAACTAATTAGTGATTTTGCCAAAGGTTTTGAAATGACTATGGTCACTCCAATCTCGCGTCGTGCTTGATGGCCGCTGAAGATTAAGGTGTTTCCACCGCTTAGCAGTTGCTTTTCGTTTCCCGGCCATTGCACTTCCGAGAGGGCTAAGATGTCTAGCCGATAGCGGGTGATCTCCTTGTTTAGCTATTCTACCTTCGACAGCCGTGCTACCATTCGAACGTTTCAAAATCCAATCTTCGGTGGTATTTTCGCATTCGAAAATCTTGTCCGTTGAGCTGGTGCAGGGGTCGTCATTGAAAAGAGAATTCTTGTTATTTTTTTCTTGAATGCTTCATTTGCAAGCTGTTTCCGTCAGGGAGTTTCCTCCCTGGTTCTGGGAATGGGTTGCAAGCCCACTGCCCACCCTCCTCCTTTACATGCTTCAGACTGTCAACAGCCGAACATAGTTTGGAGCTGTAGGCGGAGTTTCTGCGTAAATCACATCCGGATCCTTTTCATTAAGACAATAAAAATTGAAATAAAATAAATATGCAAATAAAAGTCGAAATATTCTGGTTTCGGATCTAATGTTTTGATTATAATTTTTACCCATTATTATTCGTTTCATTCCAATTACAAATGGAGAAGCAGTGCTTTCTAAGAAATTATTTTCCTACATGAAACCCTTGTGGAAATAACAGCAGTTGTGTTTGCTGATTTAGGCGTGCACTTCACGTATTACCTTTGATTTATGTTTGATGGAGACTAAAGAACACAAAAACAAATCAGGCATTTTAAGAAAGGAGACACGGCAAAGTGTCATAGCTGGAGGGGATCATTTTGACCCAGAGGAAAATGTTACTGTTTTGAATAGCTGGTAGTTTACTGTTCTTCGTCCTGAGCCTGAGTAATTTAAATCTGGGTTTTTGTGATATTCATTTTATTATATTTCTCGTTATTGAACTTCGTCAAAATCATGAGTTATTATGAGCAATAATTTGACCAGAAATATCAAGTATAAAAACGCCAACAGATCATATTGTCGCGAAAAAAAGAAGATAATTGTATTAATTGAGTTAGTTGCAGCCTGAAATCAGAGTTACCGTCAATCAAGGATGCGCACCTTTTCAAAAATTTAAATTAAAACATTAGAATGTGACAGACTAAAATTAAAAATTAGAAAGAAATTTATTGTACTTACGTCCACACCCATATAGTGACCACACCCAAGAAGTAGAGTTAGGTTAATTACTTAAAGTTCATAATATACAGAATAATTGTAGCTAACACGTTTTGCATGCAGCTCCACTATACCTAAGAGCTCTAAGAGTCCCCTCTAGAATTCTTTTGAATACAATCTTTCGTTGAATTTAGGCAGCCTAGATAGGCACCTTCAAGACGAGCAGCTTGATTTCTCCCTTTCTCTTTCCTAAGCAAGCTAATAGAGAAATGAAAGAAATGAATGTGAAAGATGTACCTTGTCGTTGTATTTAAAAAATCCCTTTGCTCAATCTATCGAGAGCTGCTTTGGGAAACTTAGGGTTATTACGCCATTTCAGATGAACTTTAGTCTTTGACCATTGCTATGTACAAGAACATGGAGTGCTACATTCGGGGCCAAGAGAAAAAAAAAAAATAAAATCTTGATATAGCATACGGGGTCAGACAAGGGTGCATCCTCTTTCCTTTGCCTTTCCTACTTCTACTTGATTGAGTGTTCTGGGATTGTTGATTTAGCATCCAAATAACTGGCACTTGCCAAGCAGATCCTGATTTTGCTAGTGATATCATCCTGATGGAGGCAAACAGGGTAAGCTCCAGGATCTCCTTAATGTAAATCAAAAGAAAACAAGCTTTTAGAATTGAATATCAACTAGTAAAAAAAGGATTGATAATAAGCGACTCATGACTGAGATAACAGTGTAGCAATTAAGCAAACTGGATCTAGCAAAAAGGGAGTGTTTTCAAGGATTAAACAAGACAATGGAGCTTTTAATCAACTAAAGCCAATTTGATTATAGAGATAGCTCTCTGTGGAGCTATAAATCATTGAGTGTAATTGCATTGAAAGTAACTCAAATAAATGCATTGAAAATAACTTAACGGCGCTAATTGTCCCGGGAAAAAAGTTTTTCTCATTTTGGGGATAGTATATTTAGGGTTCTCATACATTTTGAACTTCATTGGATAGTTTCTATCAATATTGCCCTGTAAGGGACATAAAGGGAATTTCAAAGATAGGATCACATTTTCCAAGTTTAGCCACGAGAACCCAACTTCACCCTACCTTAGCCTCGAAGGAAAGATTTGAAGTAAGTAAAAGGCATTAATATATATATACAAAATCATATATCCAAACCTCTTAATAAAACATACTTTATAATACAGATATAGAAAACTTATAGTTTTACTGGAAAAGAACGAATTTTACTTAAATTTCATCTATTCAATTAGAATTAAATGTTTAATCTCCTTGTAGTATATTAAATGCTGAACGCATAATAAATACGTTAAAGACCTTGTAGCAATTATATGTTTCTCCTTGTAGTATAAAATATTTCATTCAGATGTATACACGTACAGAAATTTTAGTCCATGCGTACCAAAAACACTGCAGATGTGGTTACTTCTAATAGACAACAAGCTGAACATGATAGATGAAATCACATTTCTTTCCGAAAAACCCCCAGATTCCTAGCCTGTTGGTAAAATGGGTTCTGACTATATTCTGATATACAAACCGAAAGAGACAGTCACTGATATAAGCAAACACCAGCCCAGACACACAAACCAAGAGAGTGACACAGACAAAAACACATGCAAATAGATAGATTCTCACATAAAAAACGACAACCACAGCCATTGAGATAGGTCATTGGAGCTTTTAATCAACTAACAATGACAATGGAGCTTTTAATCAACTAAAGCCAATTTAATTATAGAGATAGCTCTCTGTGAAGCTATAAATCATTGAGTGTAATGCATTGAAAGTAACTCAAATAAATGCATTGAAAGTAAGTTAACGGTGCTAATTGTCCCGGGAAAAAAGTTTTTCTCATTTTGGGGATAGTATATTTAGGGCTCTCATACATTTTGAACTTCATTTGATAGTTTTCATCAATATCACCCTATAAGGGACATAAAGGGAAATTCAAGAATAGGATCACATTTTCCAAGTTTAGCCATGAGAACCCAACTTCACCCTACCTTAGCCTCGAAGGAAAAATTTGAAGTAAGTAATAGGCATTAATATATAGATAAAATCATATATCCTAACCTCTTAATAAAATATACTTGATAATACAGATATTGAAAACTTATAGTTTTACTGGAAAAGAAAGAATTTTACTTCAATTTTATTTATTCAATTAGAATTAAATGTTTAATCTCCTTGTAGTATATTAAATGCTGAACGCATAATAAATACGTTAAAGACCTTGTAGCAATTATATGTTTCTCCTTGTATTATAAAATATTTCATTCAGATGTCTACACGTACAGAAATTTTAGTCCAAGCGTACCAAAACCACTGCAGGTGTGGTTACTTCTAACAGACAACAAGCTGAGTGAACATGATTGATGAAATCAGATTTTTTTCCGAAAAACCCCCAGATTCCTAGCCTATTGGTAAAATGGGTTCTGACTATAGCAGAAACTATTGTTATTCCATGGTAATGTCCTCCCTGCCCTCCTGTGTAGCTTTGAATAGTCGAATCTAAACCAGCAGCAAGGAAAAAGCATTCTTGCTTCCAAGAATATCTGTTTGAAAGTTTGGTAACAGATACTATCTTCCAATGAGGGTTGCTCTACTTGGAGCATGTCATGAGGGTGGCAGATTATAGAACCCCCACAACGTTACTGGAGCAGCAGCCAGTAATAGGCCAAAGGAAAGGAAGACTGAGAAATACGCTTTGTTGCGCCTACCAGGGGGACCTAAAATATATCCAAATGATAGTCAAGTCCTAGCTGGATGACATGGCATCATCGTATGAAAAGGATGGCTTGTTTTTCTTTCAGGATCCTCGGGATAACTGGGGTGACGCAAAAGAAACTAATTTTTTAGGCAAGGTTTGTGAATTTTTTATGTTTACTCTTTGAATTGTAATATTTTCCTAAATCGCAACATTTTGGGATTAGAAATAAAAAAAAACCTACAAGTGTCTATCTCTTCACGAAAACTACTACTTACGGATTTAATAATAATTCTTTGGAACTATGCAAATGAAAACCATAAATATTCATTCGTATTTTAATGTGCCCATTTTCACACAACAGATTTGTCAAGTGTGATGAGTTATGGATTAAAATTAGCGAATTCTTTTATACAAATGTAACATTTCTTTTCTTCTGAATAGAAAACAATTCCTCGTTCAAACTCCGACTACCATGTATGGCTGCTTCTTTTTTTTATCTGTCATAGTGTAAGCATGACAAATTATCTTGCAGGATAAAGAAGGTGCAGGGTCTTTGCACAGAATTGTTATATCATCTTCTTAGAGGTTTCGCGATGTACTTACTACGGCGTTAATTACACTATTAACTCCACACCCAGTGTCAGAAATTCAATATTTTAGATCTTTGTCTTGAAATGTTCCATTGAACTGAATGTTTTATTTCCATCATTTATATAAGTTATTATCACTTCAGTTTTATTCATGTGAAATGATAGATCCAGTTGTCCTACTTAACTTTTTTTAGTGTAAACCATTTTCTGCGTGCCAACTACAGCAAAGTCACTCTGGCACATGAAGACACACAACATTCAATGGTACAACTGGATAGGGATGGTCTGAGGATTCACGAATCTCCCCCCAAAAAAGTAAAGACTGTGCAAAACTAAAATTTTCAAATATATAACGATAAAAATATTCTACTTACTTAATTTGAACTTACCCCCCCCTAAAGACAAAATAGACGCTACCAAACCTCGCCTTTATTTTTATATTTATTTAATTATTTAAATAAATAATTCGCCTTTATTTATTTAATATTATATATTAAATATATAATAGATTTAGCCCTTTGATAAGAATCCTCGCCGTTTTAAATTTTGCCGAGTTTTTGTTTCATTTTGAGTGTAAAATTAGTTACTCTTTTTATTTGAGATTTTTCTAAATATATTTAAAAAGTAATTTTTTCTGAACAACATTTATCCTAAAATGTTATCTCCTGCACTGGTACTTTGGTGCCTGCCTCCGCTCCACCTGGAAAATTTTCTGCGGGCACCCATGAAGACCAAGGCTCTTTGGCCTATAAAGAAGAGTAAAGACACATGAGTCATTGAGACGTTAATTCAGTTAAAAAAAATAAAATAAAAGAGGACTGTCAAGATTATGAGGTTTGTCAGCGAAAATATGAAATGGACTCCAATTAATCATACCAAAAAAAATACACAAAAATGGATACATAAAAAAATAGCTGCATTTTAAGGATAAACCAAAACACCTTCAATATTTTTACTTTTTAAAAAGATGAGTAAACGACACGTTTGAGCTGATTCAGAGATCACATTCCTTAAAAATGACTTACTTATACAAAACTTAAATCTAACCTTACAAAAGGAGTTAAAGGAAATTGTAGTTGATTTTTATTACAGATATTGTAATTTGTTAGACAGAAATAAAAGGTGGTGGAATGCTAAATACCCTGAGGTCACTAAAGAGGAGAAAAATAAACGCAAAAGTGCAGTCGAAAGAATATAAGAAGAGTCAAGATCAAGGAATTCCATAGTTCATTAACGATCAGTCTCCTGAATGATGTTCTTAGCTTTATTATAAAAAGCATAGATCGGCCAGAAATAAAGACATATGATATATTGATTTGCATTGAGGCCATTTGTCTTCAAATTCTAAATTCCAAATCCCTTATTTGTCTCCAAATCCTGAATTAAACAGTCAGCTGTACAAAATATTTGTTTCTGTCCTACTTTTTATGGCTATAATGGGAGAAAGGTTGAAATGGTTAAGACAAGTTCTGCGGATGAAGGATGAAAGATTGTCAAAGATCATCCTTTTTGGTTAACCATCTAGGGCCAAGTGAAAAACATGTTTTCCCCGAATGGGTGGGAGGAAGAGGTCGTAAAAAGGCATTCAAAGGGAGTTTGTGCTTCATGGGAGGGGGTAAGGAGGGAAGATCCTAATAGTTAGGGATGGAGAAGGAGTGTGCTTGGCTGTGTTGGCCTCAGACGGCTTGGTGCTGCAAGCAGTAGCAGTAGTAAAGCCTGAATTCCTACGGAAGTTAGTATTTTTTAGGAGAAAACCTATTAGAGTTGGAGAATGCTAGAGATCTTAAAAATCCTAAGTCTCAAGAAAACGAAAACACTTGCTATTTCCCCGAATTTAGATGAAAATTAAATTTAAGAAAAACAAGTTCTTTCTACTGAAGGTAAGGAGCAATATTAAAACCTAGAACGAACATAAATTATTACGTTCATGTAGGGGATTCCCTCCTTAATATCCCTCTCTTCACGCTAATTTTTTTTACTACTTTCAAAAGAGGTTCTGATTCTAACTGAAAGGCTCATGTGTTTCAGGAATCATTCTTAAGGAATTGGGACAAAAGGCGGAACTTTAGCATAAAAGGTGGGTATTGAAAGGGAGTAGCCTTCTCATATACGGAATAATTTCTGCATTTAGAGAGTCGCATAAAATATACAGAAAATTGAACGGGGAATTAGTCGAAATGGCAATTGATTCCTGCAGTGACCAAACCTATGTGCGAACTGGCCTAATGAATAGAACGGATATAGACGATAAAAATAAGATTACAACATTATGTTATTATGGAGACAAGCACCCATGCCCGTCTGCTTGGGTAAGAATAGAAATTGCAAAGAAGGACGGTACGGTCCAGAGAAAAACGATAAAAGTAGGCTTAGTACCTACGCTAGCAGTAGATGTTTTAGTAGGAGGAGACTTTGGGGATATCGGAAATCTCCTATTGTTTGAAGCGACTTCTTTAACAGAGGAAAAATTACAAAATTACACTACGACGGAAGAATATGCTACTTTATTGACAAGGCGGGGAGGTGGACCGGCCCATAAAACAAATTGGGAGGCTCTGCCACCCTGTCGGAAAAATGAAATGCTTGATACTCGTGTTCGAAATGTTGATAATCAACAAACATGGGATGCGGAAGTAAAACGACCACATAATATTGAAAACAAGACGCGCGAGAATGATTTTTTGGGAAAATTTCCAGAAAATGGAAAACTTGAGAACACTTTTAACGAATATGAGACGCTAACAGGTACAGGCCAAAATGAAGCGCTGATTGTAACAGAGAATAAGGAGACGAAATTTATTGTACGCGATTTTCCTCGGAAAAATCAAAAAATTTTAGTACAATATGAAAAACCAGATTTCGGAATTCAATTCCCATTTGATAACGAACTATTTGGTTCGGCGGTAAGAATAAAGAAGACTAAAAGAGAAAAAAGAGATATTAAACGGAGCTACAATGAAGTTATGCAGTCAAAGATGGTGGACACTGGAGTCCAAATCAGATTTAACGGTGATTTTTTATTTTGCGCGAATGAGAGAATTGAGAAAAGTAGAGATGAAAAGAGGAATGCAAAAAAGAGACAAAATTTAGAAATTCAGCCTGCAGTGGCGAAAAATAAAAAAATGTTGGATGGGCTGTGCCTTGAAAACATAAATAATAGGGAGAAAAATAAAATGTTGGACGGGCTGTGCCTTGAAAACATAAATAATAAGGGGGAAAAGGAGATCAAAGACCCATGAGGAATAAAACAAGATGGTTACAAAATAGAGATGAATGACCTACAACGGGTTGGGGGAAAGTTGGGAGATATGGAATGTCGAGTCGGATTGGAAAGATTTGGGAAGGAATCCGATATTGGTCTGATCCACTCAAAAGAGGGGTTGTTCCTCTATGAGGGGGAGGAATCCCTTGGAGAAGATCGTCTGCGGGAAGGCGTGAAAGATAGCCCTTTTCCTCAATGCACAACTGGCGGACAAATTGCGATCCCGTTACCAAGAGTTTGCCTCTCTGATCTAGAGTCCTTGGGGGATACTCTCTCCCAGTCACTTCATAATTCACCCAGACCTTTGTCCAGTAACCCTATTCATAGCTGTTATTCTTCATGGGAATCGACAATTATTTTCGGCAAATTGTATTCAGTGGGAGATGTCTCCAAGTTTCACATTCAATTAGCTTCAACGCATTAACGCATATTAATTATCCCCGGGGAGGGAAACCAGAGAAAAGCGATTCATGGTTCGCTCAAAATTTTACTTCATTTCCCTGTACCCCTATCGTTGTCACTGGCCTTTGCATTTTCGGCCTTAGATTATTTGAAATTATGCCAAGGGGCAATTCATTTTTTGATTGAGATGTGGGGTTGTTTCTACAGATGGAAATTAAGAGGCTAGTCCAGCCAAATTTTCATGATGGCTGGCATCACCATATGTGCCAGAAACTGATTCTCTGCTCTTCTCAAATGTAAATTCGTGAGAGCGAGAAATTTTTTTTTTTTAATTGTGCTACACACGATCATTATCTACGAATCTTGAAGACTTCAACTTTCAAAATTTAATGCGGATACTATATGATGTAGACCATGGTGGGCCTACAGTAAAGACGTGTCGAGGACGACCGATCCAGTACCAAGTGGTGGAAGTGGTAGCACAGACACTGGTGGAAGAGAGAAGGCAAATGGACTTTGTAAAGTTGAAGTTATGTGCTTATGTTTGTAAGGGTGGACCAAGGTAGCGCGTGGGCGGTCAATTATCTTACGGGGGAGGTGTTGGGGTTCCAACCCCTGTTTCTTTTCCTTTCAGATAAATGACCTGTTTTCGTTTTCTTAATTACATTTGCTTATAGTATAATTTCAAAAGACAGGTTAAATTCCGTTATTAAGCGATAGTGGTTTTGCAATATGTAAGCTTTGAACTAAGTTCTATTTTCGTACTTCCTGGTTTGGGAATCATTGAAAGATAAATCTAAGAGGTAAAATTTGGTTGGAATGGGCATGTAGCTGATTGGCTGGACCAAGTGACGGTCCACCCTTACGGACAGTGCTGTAAAGACTATTATTATTTTTTAGTCTGCGTTTTGACCCCATTCGGGGATATATATATTTTTGTGGTACTATTGTGACCTTTTGGGAGAATACAAGTAAGGTATTTTCTACAAACTGTGTAGTAATTTCCGTAACCCAGGCAGGGTAGGAATAGAGCTACAAGGTACCGTCATTATTATATTGGCGGGGAGGTTTGTTACCTCCAAGGAGAGAGTTAAGAGATTTTCTAGCCGTAACCCAAGGCGGGTACATTTGGCTTTAGAAAGTGGCTATTTGACGACTCGATCGCGTTATCATACCCTGGGACAGGGTATACTGTTAATAGGGTAGTACTAAACCCGATATTTGCAGAACTGTTGGTATAAGAACGGGAATCCCACTAATATTTGAGCCGACAAGGGGTCCTCCCCTTTGATTATGTGGCATAGCAACCTTTTTGCGCCATTTTTGCATCAATGGGTGGTGACTGCCGTACTTACATACCAATACCCCTCATATACGTTATAATTTCTGTTCGTTTTAAGTTCTAATGTTGCTTCTTATTTTCAGTTGAAAAAACTTGTTTTTTTAAAATTTAATTTCTGATCGTTTTTTAAATAATGCTTGGAAATCCGGCGCCCCCTTCATAGAAATTTCCCTTGCCCCAAAGAAACATCCTCCACGGAAAGATTCTCCTGAGTAACCCCCTCCTCCCGCCCCCCCCCCCCCTCCAGAAAAAATCATTCCTGAAAAGGTCTGTTCCCAATAACCAATAAATAATGCTGGCAAGTCCAGCGCCCCGTTCATGGCAATTTCCCTTCCCCCATGAAATTTCCTTCATGGAAAGGTCCTCCAACGTAACCCCCGACCCACCCACCCCACTACCAGAAAAAAACCCTCCTTAAAATGTCTGTATACTTCCCAATAACCAATACTATATGTTAACATTGGGTAAAGTTCATAACTTTTAGCCCTCCCCCCGGGGACTTCGGGGGATTAAGTCATCCTAAAAGACATAGTTATCATATTTACGACCATGCTAAACAAAATGGTTATCTCAAAATTTTGATCGGGTGACTTCGGGAAAAAAATGAGCGTGGTAGGGGGCGTAGTTGCCCTCCATTTTTTTTTGGTCACTTAAAAGGGCACTAGAGCTTTTAATTTCCGTTTTAATGAGCCCTCTCACGATATTCTAGGACCACTGGGTCGATACGATCACCCCTGAAAAGAAAGAGAGAAAAAAACAACAAAAAAACACGCATCCGTGATCTTTCTTCTGGCAAAAAATGCAAAATTCCACATTTTTGTAGGTAGGAGCTTGAAACCTCTACAGTAGGGTTCTCGGATACGCTGAATATGGTGGTGTGATTTTCATTAAGGTACTTTTAGGGGGTCTTTCCCTCTTTTTTTGAAAATCAGCCAAATTTTCTCAGGCACGTAACTTATGATGGGTAGCACTAAACTTGATAAAAGTTATATATTAAAACCTACAACGAACATAAATTATTACGTTCATGAAGGGGATTCCCTCCTTAATATCCCTCTCTTCACGCTAAATTTTTTTTACTACTTTCAAAAGAGGTTCTGATTCTAACTGAAAGGCCCATGTGTTTCAGGAATCATTCTTAAGGAATTGGGACAAAAGGCTGAACTTTAGCATAAAAGGTGGGTATTGAGAGGGAGTAGCCTTCTCATATATGGAATAATTTCTGTTTCTGGACAAATAAAATTCTGGACAAATAAAATGAATTGTGTGTATGAATTCTGGAAAATTGTAAAATTTCCCCTGGAAAGTTCACCCTCGGAAACTGAAAATGTCTGTATACTTCTGATAGGATGACTTTAGGGGAAAAGGGCGTGGGGGGGGGGGGGGTTAGTTGCCCTCCATTTGTTTTGGTCACTTAAAAATGGCACTAGAAGTTTTAATATCCGTTCAAATTAGCCCTCTGCGAATCTTCTAGGACCATTGTTTTGACACGATCAACCCTGGGAAGAAAAACAAGAAAAAAAATAAATAAACACTTATCTGTGATCTTTCTCATGGAAAAAAAAATACCAAATCCCACATTTTTCAAGATGGGGGCTTGAAAACTCTACAGTATGGTTCTCTGATATATTGAATCTGATGGTGTATTTTTCCATAACATTTCCTGAATTTGAGGGGGATGTTTCCCTATTTTTCAAAAATAAGGCAAATTTTTCTCAGGGTCGTAGCTTTTGATGGGTAGCATTAAACTTAACAAATCCTACATATTTAGAATCAGCATAAAAAGCCAAATCTTTTGATGTATATGTTGTAATGAAAGATTTTTTGGAGTTTTGGTTTCTATTGGGCCGAGTTGCTTCTTACTGTATAGTTCGTTACCACGAACCGTTTGAATAAG
Organism: Artemia sp. Qi Xiang Cuo; assembly: GCF_049724085.1. Lineage (NCBI taxonomy): Eukaryota > Metazoa > Arthropoda > Branchiopoda > Anostraca > Artemiidae > Artemia > Artemia sp. Qi Xiang Cuo. The sequence goes on along the minus strand of NC_142796.1, from coordinate 20,619,574 downwards.
ATGCGACCCAGGAATTGACTTTAGCTTTACGGCATAATTTGAGCCCTAAGCTAAGCTTCTTCAATACTGTTGGGTGATATTCACTATGGATTTCAATATATCGATATATTGGACCAAATGTCAATATCGATAACGATATTTTATATTTCCAACTATTTTCAGCTTTACTGCCATCTACCAGTAAACATCCAGCAGAAAAGATCCAACATACAAAATTGTTTGTAAGCATGGGCCAAAAAAAGGGTCATAAGTTAATATGGTATGTACATGATAGTGAGACGGCTAACCTTATTATGTTATTAATTAAAAACAACTTTCCGAAAAATAAGTTTTTTAAAAAAAGTAAAGGCCATTTTAAACTTAAGCTCAGCAGATACAAATACCTGTTAAAATTCAAACTCAAAACGACCAGAATTACTATTAAAGAATAAATGAAACCCAAAACGAACAGAAATTAAATAAAAAATCATAGCAAAGAACATACAACAAGTAATAATATAAATGAATAAATATGTCTTAAAACGAGTAATGCTTAGATTGAGCATGGAAATCAAGCTTAAAACGAAAAAAAATATTTTTGCTATTGAAGTATAACTGAAACTTAAAACGAACAGAAATTGAATAAACATCAATGCAAACAAACATACAATATATGTCAATGTAAATGAATAAATAAATCTTAAAAAGAATGAAACTTAAATTGAATATGCAAATCAAGCTTGAAACGAACAAAAATCACTACAAACAAGAGTTTGGGTAACGCCTCCTTCTCTCACTGTAAAAGTCTAAAACCTAAAGCGTCACTGGCGCTTTACTAAAACCATTTTAATTACAAATATTTTCTTTTGTACTTGATATTGAAAGTAAACCTTAAAATTATAGTGAAATTTTGAACTAATGAGCTTTCAGCAATTAATATCTTTATGCATGAAATATTCAGTTTAATTTATTAGTTCTTTCTAAAGTTGTTCAAGACGAATATTGTTTCACTACAAACAAGATTTTTGGTACTGCCCCCTTCCTTAACTGTAAATAAAAACCAAAAGCCTAGTGTATCATTGGCGCTTCACTGAAAAAGAATTATATTACAAATGTTTTTTTTTTCAATTCCTAAAGCATTGAAAAAAAAAAAAATACAGTGAAATAAACTCTTGACCTGATTGATCTTTCAACAATTAATATCATTACGCATCAAATATTCAATTTGATGTTATTTATACTTTCCAAGACTGTTCAAGACGCGTATAGTTTTTAGTAAAGCGCCAATATCACAGTAGTTTTTAAACTTTTACAGTGAGAGAAGGAGACGATACAAAAACTCTTGTTTGTAGTTATTTCTGTTTGTTTCAAGCTTGACTTGTATATTCAAGTTAAGTTTCACTCGTTTTAAGATTTATTTATTTATTTACATTAATATCAATTGTATGTTTGTTTGCATTGATTGTTTATTTAATTTCTGTTCGTTTTAAGTTTCATTTATACTTCTATAGCAAAATATTTTCTTTCGTTTTAAGCTTGATTTTCATGCTCAATCTAAGCATTACTCGCTTTAAGATCTATTTATTTATTTATATTATTACTTGTTGTGTGTTTTTTGTTATGATTGTTTATTTAATTTCTGTTCGTTTTGGGTTTCATTTATTCTTTAATAGTAATTTCCGGTCGTTTCGAGTTTGAATTTTAACAGGTATTTGTATCTGCTGAGCTTAAGTTTAAAAGGGCCTTTACTTTTCTTTGAAAAACTTATGCCTCGGAAATTTTTTTTAATTAATTTTTGTTCGTTTTTGATTGCAAAAAGTTTCAAGTTTTTAAAAATTCCTTATTTCAAAATCAAATAAAAAAAAACAAATGTTCATCAAAGTATCAAAACTGGTATAAAAGTAACAATATCAAAGTTAAAAAATAGGTTTGTTTCAACCTCGGAGTTATTATTGTCTCATGTTTGAACTATTTTTAACAAAATGGCTATCTCAAAATTTTTATCGGATGGGTTTGGGGAAAACAGGGCGTGGGGGGGGGGCCTAATTGCCCTTCGGTCTCTTTTGACTCTTCAAAAGTGAACTATAGCGTTCTGTGTGCAATTAAATGAGCTCTCTCTTAAGTTTATAAGAGCATCCATTCTATAAAAACCATATATACACCCAGATAATAGCTTAAAAAGCCTGTCCCTGGGCCCTGGGGGATTGTGTCGACCCCGGAGTTTAATATCTGATGTTTGAACTATTTTTTTAACAAAATGGTCACCTCAAATTTTTATTGGATGGGTTTATCCATCCGATAAACCCAAAGTCATGGAGGCCGGGGGGGGGGGGGCTAATTGCCCTCCGATCCTTTTTTACTGTGAGAAAATGAACTAGAACTTTTAATTTCCATTCAAATTAGCCCTCTCTGAAATTTACACGAGTATCCCTTTCATAAGGACCATATACGGCCCCAGGACATAGCGTACAATGCCTGCCCCCGGGCCCTCGGGGGTAGTGTCGACACTGGAGTTTTTTATCTGACCATTGAACTATTTTTAAAAAAATGGCTATCTCAAAATTTGTATCGGATGGGTTTGGGGAAAAAAGGTTTGTGGGGGGGGGGCTAGTTGCCCTCGGATATCTTTTGACTCTCAGAAAGTGAACTAGAACTTTCAATTTCCAATCAAATGAGTCCTCTCTGAAGTTTACACGAGCATCCCTTTGATAAAAACCATATACACCCCCAAGACCACACTTACAACGCCTACCCGCCGGGTCCTGGGGGGTTGTGTTGACACCGGAGTTTTGTTCTAATTTTTGAACAATTTTCAAAAAACTGGCTATATAAGAATTTGTAGCGGATGGGTTCGGGGAAAAACGGGCGTGGGGGGGGGAGGGCTAGTTGCCCTTAAATCTCTTGACTCTTTAAATGTGAACTAGAACTTTCAATTTCCAATCAAATGAGCCCTTCATGAAGTTTATACGAGCATCCCTTTTATAAGAACCATATATGCTTTTAGGGCATAACTTAGAACGCCTTCCCCCGGGTCCTGGGGGTTGTATTGACACCGGAGTTTTTCTTATCTGACCTTTGAACTATATTTAACAAAATATCTATCTCAAAATTTTCATCAGTAGGTTTGAAAAAAGAAGACGAGGGGGGGGGGCTGGTTGCCCTCGGATCTCTTTTGACCATTAAAAAGTGAGCTCGAACATTCAATCTCCAATCAAATGAGCCTTCTCTGAAGTTTATATGAGCATCCCTTCCATAACAGCCATATATGCCCCCAGGGCATAACTTACAACGCCTACCCCTGGGCCCTGGCGGGTTGTGTCGACACCCGAATTTTTGTTATGTGACTTTTGAACAATTTTTAACTTATTGGCTATCGCAATATTTTTATCGGATGCATTCGGGAAAAAAAAGGCGTGAGGGGGGCTAGTTGCCCTCCAATCTCTTTTGACTCTCAAAAACTGAACTAGAACTTTCAATTTCCAATCAAATGAGCCATCTCTGAAGTTTTTACGAGCATCACTTCCAAAAGAACCATGTATTCCCCCAGGGCATAACTTACAACGTCTGCCCTCGGGCCCTGGAGGGCTGTGTATTTAAAAAAAATAGTTACCTCAAAGTTCTTATCAGATGGGTTTGAGAAAAAAAGGGTGTGGGGCTAGGTGCCCTCCAATCTTTTTTGACTCTTAAAAAGTGAACTAGAACTTTCAATTTCCGATCAAATTACCCCTGTTTGAAGTTTATACGAGGATCCATTCCATAAGAGCCATATATGCCCCCAGAGTATAACTAGCAATGCCTGCCCCAGGGCCCTGGGGGCTGTTTCGAAACCAGAGTTTTTGTTATATGATCTTCTTTGAACTATTTTTAACAAAATAGCTATCTCAAAATTTTTATCGGATGCATTTGTGAAAATAGGGCATAGGGGGGGGGGGGAGCTGGTTACCCTCAGATATCCTTTGACGTTAAAAGTGAAAGAGAACTTTCAATTTCCAATTAAATGAGCCCTCTCTTAACTTTTTACGAGCATTACTTCCATAAGAACCATATATGCCCCCAAGGTATAACTTATAACCCTTGCCCTGAAGACTGTGAAGGGAGTGTCCTGCTCAAAGATATAACTTGCAGCTACGTTGAACAAAATGGCTATCTCAAAATTTTGATTGGATGTGTTTGGGGTAATGGTGGGCGTGGAAGGGGCGTTAGTTGCCTTCCAATCACTTTCGACTATTAAAAAGGGCACTAGCCATTTCAATTTTCAATCGATTGAGCCCGTTTTGAAGTTTCTACGACAACGCTTTCTATAAAAACTTTATGTTCCCCCAGGTCATAACTTAGAAACCTTGCCCTGAGGGATGAGGGGGGGGGGTGTTGTCATCGTCAAAGACCTAATTTCCAGAACTTTCAACTACGTTGAACAAAATGGCTATCTCAAAATTCTGATTGGAGGTGTTTGGGAAAAAGATGGGCGTTAGAGGCGGTTAGTTGCCCTCCAATCACTTTCGACTATTAAAAAGGGCACTAGCTCTTAGAATTTCCAATCGAATGAGCCATTTTTGTAGTTCCTACGACAAAGCTTTCTATAAGAAGCCTATATGGCCCCAGCCCTTGCTGAAGCCCTTGCTGATTCCAGGTGGGAATTAAAGGTCAAGCTAAGCTTGTATACCTCCATGGTAGTGATGGTAGTTACAGGCAATGAGGCTCGATCTTCCGTCCCTGGGCAGCAGAGGAAATCCGTCAGCGCACTTCAAAGCGATGGAAGGGTGTAAACACCACTGAGCTCCACGCCAAGCGATTTGGTGGCCAACGCGCTCCGGGTGACCTGCAAGACTGGAGACCTTGCGGTCAAGTCTATTCCCAAGAAATATCGATGGATTTGAGACCTAGAAGAAAAGTTGTAACGGCTACGGCGTCCACGGAAAGCGACGTGGCCCCCGTATTGGCGAGGGTGTCGAGAAGTAAACAAGCCAACCATACTACGGCGTTCCCGGCAGGCGACGCGACTTCGAATATGGCGGCGAAGTCGAAAAATCCTTTTCATGCCATGAATCTAGGAAAACCTACTACAGTCATTAAACAGGCAAAATCTAGAATAAATGTGGGATGCTGGAATTTAAGATCCGTCAAACAAGAAGCCTCGCAAGTTTTTCTTGTCCATGAGATGGAGAAGTACAACATAGACATACTTTGCATATCCGAGACCAGAATTTCAGGTTCTGGCTCCATAGTTATTACAGCTCCTGAAACGCTACATCAATTCCATTTTTTCTACTCCGGAGTAGAGGATAATTCGGGACTCCACGGAGTTGGTTTCATCATGAACCAAAGAACCAGAAGTGCTCTCCTAGAATGGGAACCAGTCTCCTGTAGACTTGCCAGAATCAGACTAAAAGGAAACCCCGCAAATGTGTCGATAATTTCTACCTATGCCCCCACCCGTGACGCTGCTGATACGACCAAGGATGATTTCTACGGCGAGCTACAGCAGCTGTCTTCTTCTGTTGCCGCACGTGATTACTTGATTGTTGCTGGAGACTTCAACGCAAGAGTTGGTCCCTCTGACCAAACCACAAGACAAGTCCTGGGAAAATTTGGACAAGGTCACAGATGCGAGAATGGGTGAAGGTTGTTAAACTACGCCTTGATGAACCACCTTGTTGTCACCAATACCATATTTCAGCACAAACCTAGCCACCTTTTAACTTGGCATTCAAATTACGGTGTCACTAAGGCTCAAATAGACTTCATTTTCGAACACCAGCGCTGGAGAAGCTCCGTACTGGACTCTCACTCATACAACGGCGCGGACACAGGCTCGTAGTCTGGGTCTGACCACAGGATTGTTGCTGCAAAAATTTTGCTACGTCTTGCAACTCGGAGGAAAAACAAACCCAAGGCCGGATTCGACATCGGTAAGCTCCAAGACAAAGAAGTTCGGCAGGCCCTCAATTTGGAACTGACTAGCCGATTTGACACCCTCTGCGCGTAGAAACCCCCACATCCCGATACAAGTTGGGGGACCATTTAGGATTTGGGTACAGCGACTTCCGACGTAAGCAGCGGCCGGGCGCAAATCCAGCGACAGTCCTGAATTACTGCACGAACCCTTTCGCAAAGCAGTGTGTAAAGACAATCAAAGGGTGTGCCGCAAGGCGAAACACAAGAGCTTCGAAGACAGGTAAAACACTCTGTTCGTCTGGACCGCCGCCAAATGTGGGAAGATGCTACCGTGTCGTTAGAGAAAGCAGCACACTCACATGATACCCGCAAGCTTTACCAGATCCTGAAAGAGTCCGTTGGTAAGAAAGTTGCTGTCTCAGAAATAGTCAAAGACAGATCAGGAAAAATCATCAGTTGTCAGAAGGGGAGCCCTTAGCAAGATGGAAGGATCACTTTCAGATCCTCCTAAACCCATCCCCATCATCCTCCCCTGATGCTTTCCGACCTGCCGTTTCTAAAGAACCCTACGACGTCGAGCTGGATACACCAACCAGAGCCAAAATACTAAAAGTGATCAAGACCCTGAAGAACCACAAAGCCCCAGGTGAAGATGGCCTCCTCCCGGAAGTGTACAAACAATGCCCTGAGGTCACTGCTGAACAGCTCCATGGCATTCTCGAAGAAGTGTGGAGGACCAATTCTTTCCCAAAAGATTGGAAGACATCAGTTATTCTCCCCTTCTATAAGAAAGGAGATAAAACCGAATGCAAAAATTACCACGGAATAAGTCTTATAGACACTGCGGTCAAAATATTCGGGATTATACTCTTGAACCGCTTCAAAGGGGCAAGGGAGGAAAGAACCCGAGAAAATCAAGCCGGGTTTCGGCCAGGTAGAGGCTGTACTGATAATATCTTCGTTTTTCGCCTCATTATCCAGCAGTTTGAAAGGTACAATCTACCCCTGATCTTGATGTTCCTGGACTTCATTGCCGCCTTCGACTCTGTCACTCGCCAGAAACTTTGGAAGATCCTAGAGAATGACGGAATGCCGCTGAAGTTTGTTGAACTGATGAAGGCATACTATGACGCGTCAGTGAGCCGAGTTCGAGTCTATGGTGAAGAAACTGAAGAATTCCTGGTTGAGTTCGGAGTAAAACAAGGGTGTATCCTCTTTCCGACTCTGTTCAATTATTGCGTCGATTGGGTGCTTGAAAATGCACTGTCGTCCTATCCAGGAGTTCAGATCGGACAGAATCTCTCACTGACTGACCTCGATTATGCGGATGATGTTGGCCTCCTGTCAGAACCCGTAGAAGCTCAAAACATGCTTGACAACGTGGTGGCCTGGGCAGACCTGATCGGCTTGAAAGTCAGCACAGAGAAAACGAAATTCATAGCTATTAACCACGACACAGGACCATTCACACTAACTGTCAATCAAGTTCAACTGGAAAAAGTCAACTGTTTCACATACTTAGGCTCCCAAATATGTATTGACGGATCCTCCGACGCTGATATCCAACAGAGAATACAGAAAGCGCAGACAGTCTTTGCCTCCCTTCGGAAACCCTTATGGAATCGCCGCGAAGTCAGTGTCCGAACGAAAGTTCGAATCTACATGGCACTAGTCCGCACCGTTCTCCTTTACGGAGGCGAAACATGGTCGGTAAAACTACAGCATGAGAATACGCTGAAGGTGTTTGAGCATACCTGTCTGCGAAGAATTCTCAGAATACAGCTGCGTGACCGTATCTCCAGCACGGATCTACGTCGAATGTGCAATATTCAGAGAGATGTTGCGCTCACTATTAAAGAACGCCGTTTGAAATGGTTGGGCCATGTTTTACGGAAGCCGACAGAATACTTGCCTCGCCAAATACTTCTAGTCGAGCCTATTAGCTCCTGGAAGAGACGCAAAGGAGGACAGAGGAAAAACTGGTGGAACCTGGCCAAATCAGACCTTGAACCTATCGGGGGATTCAGAAAGTTCGGACACAGATGGTCAACTCAGTGGCTTACTTTTGCAGAGCAGCTGGCAGAAGATCGCTCAACATGGTCCAAGAAGGTCTCCAAGATCATCGATGCCGGGCGAGGTGGAAACGCCTGATTCCCGCCACAAGTACAAGTATATGGCCCCAGGGCATAACTTACAACCCTTACCCTGAGGGCTGTAGGGGAAGTGTCCTCCTCAAAAATAGAATTTCTATCTGGAAATCAACTACGTTGAACAAAATGGCTATCTCAAAATCTTGATTGGATGTGTTTGGGGAAATGGTGGGCGTGGAAGGGGTGTTAGTTGCCTTCCAATCACTTTTGACCCTTTAAAAGGGCACTAGAACTCTCAATTTCCAATCCAATGAGCCCCCTTTGAAGTTTATACAACGACCCCTTTCATAAATAAGTGCCTCTTAGGAAAAAACTTAAATAAATAATAATAAACCATTGGAGCCGTATTGCCTTTACTATAGGCAACGCTATAGCGTTGCCTCTGATCATAATTAAATAAAAAAAAACAACAAGTATTTTAAACTGAAAGTAAGGAGCGATATTAAAAGTTAAAACGAACAGAAGTTATTCCGTATATGAAAGGGGCTGTCCCCTCCACAACGCCTCACTTTTTACGCTAAAATTTTTTATTGTTTTAAAAAATAAAGTTGTGAGATAGAGTCAAACTTTAGCGTAAAGGGCGAGGCGTTGAGGAGGGGACAGCCTCTTTCATATACGGAATAATTCTGTTCGTTTTCAGTTTTAATTTCGCTCCTTATTTTCAATTTAAAAAACTTGTTTTTTTTATTTAATTTCTGATCGTTTTTTTAGTTAATGCAGCTTTTATTTTGGCTCACCGTCATTGAATAAGTAAAAAAAATTTGCATACAAATTTTACTCTTCTTTTGCTAAATGGCTGTCTCTAAATTTGGTTCTGACGTAATTTACAAATTAACTTACGTAACGAACTTCTATATTCGTATATTTTTCTTCTGGCGAAAAATACAAATATATGAGCTTGAAACCTACGTAATAGGGTTTTTTGATACGCTGAATCTGACGGTGTGATTTTCATTAAAATTCTTTCACTTGTAGGGGATGTTTCCCCCCTCTTTAAAAAATCATATAAATTTTCTCAGTCTCGTAGCCTTTGATGAGTAATACTAAACTTAATAAAATTTATATATTTAGAATCAGCATTATAAGCCCATTCTTTTGATACATTTATTGACATCAAAATTCCGTTTTTAAAAGTTTCGATTACTATTGAGCCGTATCGCTTGTTTTTTTATTGTTTTTTTTTATTACGTATATGTTATTACGTATTTGAGGGGGTTCTCCCCTTAGGCAATACCACGCTCTTTACGTTAAAAGTTAAAAAAAAATTTAATTCACAAACCCCTGAATCACAAAGGCCGTTTAATTAGAATAGATAGCTCTTTTGAAAGTAGTAAAAAAAAAAACTGTAGCCTAAAGAGCGAGGTATTGACTTGAGGGAGAACCCCCTCATATACGTAATAATTTCTGCTCGTTTTAAGTTGTAAAGGTGTCTTACTTTCAGTTGAAAAAACTTGTTTTTTTAATTTAATTAGTGGTTGTTCTTTAAATAATGCTTGGAAATCCGGCGCCCCCTTTATAGAAATGTCCCTTACCCCAAAGGAAAATCCTCCAAGGAAAGATTCTCCAGAGTAACCCCCTCCTCCAGCCCTCCCCCCCCCAGAAAAAAAAATCTTTCCTGAAAATGTCTGTATAAATCCCAATAACCAATACATTATGTAAGCAATGGGCAAAATTCATAACTTGCAGCCCTTCCCCTGGGAACTGTCGGGGATTAACTCATCCTATAAGAGATATTTATTAGATTTTCAACTATGCTGAACAAAATGGCTATCTCAAAACTTTAATTGGGTGACTTTGAGAAAAAAATGAGCGTGGGAGGGGGCCTTGTTGCCCTCCATTTTTTTGGTCACTTAAAAAGGGCACTAAAACTTTTAATTTCTGTTCCAATGAGCCCTCCTATGATATTCTAGGACAACTGGGTCAATACGATTACCCCTGGGGAAAAGAAAAAAAAAACCAAATAAACACGCACCCGTGATCTTTCTTCTGGCAAAAAATGCAAAATTCCACATTTATGTAGATAAGAGCTTGAAACCTCTACAGTAGGGTTCTCTGATACGCTGAATATGATGATGTTTTTTTCATTAAGGTTCTATAACTTTTAGGGGGTCTTTTCCCCTTTTTTCGAAAATCAGCCAAATTTTCTCAGGCGCCTAACTTTTGATGGGAAGATTAAACTTGATGAAACTTATATTTTTGAAATCAGAATTAAAATCTGATTCTTTTGATGTATCTATTGGTATCAAAATTTAGTTTTTTAGAGTTTTGGTTACCATTGAGCCAGGTCGCTCCTAACTTACAGTTCGTTACAACGAACTGTCTGAAACCTATTGATACAAGTTGCTTGTGTATATAGGAATGACTTCTTTTTAAGGCTTCATATACCATATAGTTGTGTCTAGGGTTAATTTAAAACTGAAAATTAAGAAGGGTAACTACCTTCCGGGAAGCTCTGATGCTGACAGACTCCAGGGTGAGAACTTGGGGAGCTTTCTATTGGAAATGCCCTGTTATCTTCGGAGAGAAGTATAAGTTTCTCCAGAAATTCGAAAGACTATTTGATACTTGTCTGTTAAACGGAACACACTCAAGAATTACACTGTGTAAAATCTGACAGATATTGGTTAACTTCTCTGGAATCTGTTATGATATGCTTATTTTGAGTGAAAAAACTACGATTTATCTATATTTTTATCAAATATTTAATATATAGAGGTTTTTAGGGGTTAGGTTAGGTTTTATATCTAATGTAATGTGTTCCGCGTCGCCAGCTTTCAATAATTCTCTGTCGTAGTTTCCCTAATTTTGTTCCTAAAGTATTATTAATTATCATCAGGTTTTGGTATCATAGGCATCGCAATAGCACTACCTAAGTAAAGAACGATGTTGGCACAATGTATTATTTTTTTTTTCTAGACCTGGGCACTTCGTATCGAAGGATTTGTTGAAGAAACTTCGAAAAGGGCTCATTCGATTGAAAATTGAAAGGCTAGTGCCCTTTTTAATAGTCAAAAGTGATTGGAGAGCAACCAACCCCCTCCCATCCACCTCATTTCCCCAAGCACATTCAGTCAAAATTTTGAGATAGCCATTTTGTTCAACGTAGTTGAAAGGTCCAGAAATTAGGTCTTTGAAGTTGACCCCCCCCCACAAAGCCCTGAAGGCAAGGATTGTAAGTTATGACCTGGGGGCTTATAACGTTTTTATAGAAAGTGCTGTCGTAGAAACTTCAAAAGGGGCTCATTCGATTGGAAATTGAAAGGGCTAGTGCCCTTTTTGATAGTCGAAAGTAATTGGACGGCAGCTAGCTTCCCTCTCATGCCCACCATTTCCCCAATCATATCCAATCAAAATTTTAAGATGGCTATTTCGTTCAACGTAGTTGAAAGGTCCGAAAACTATGTCTTTGAGGATGACAAACCCCCCGCAGCCCCCAGGGCACAGGTTGTAAGTTATGCCATTGGGGCACATAAGGTTTTTATAGATAGTATTGTCGTATAAACTTCAAAAATGGTTCATTCAATTTTGAATAGTCAAATTTATTTATAGTCAAAAGCAATCGGAGGGTGAATGCCCCCCACAAGCCCATCATTTCCCCCAACACTTCCGATCAACATTTTGATATAGCCATTTTATTGCACGTAGTTGAAGGGTCCAGAAATTATGTCTTTGAGTAGGACAACCCCCCAGAGCCCTCAGGGCTTGGAAGTAGTAAGTTATATAAAGGTTTCACACCTACATTCACACCTACAAGAATATACAGTACAGTTTCACACCTACAAGAATATACACTACAGTTTGACATGCACATTGCAAAAAAGTGAGCAAATCTTTTATACCTATAAAGTGGTCAAACACGTTTTGAGAGTATGGTTGTGATTGTATAAGACAACCAGACTGGTTTTTGAGGCAACATCCGTTTTTTAGGGCCAATCAGAGACAGCGGAGGTTATTCTATATACGGTAACTTGATTGGTGATTGGATTCAAATAAAAGGAGTGATTTTCATTGCAATTCATATTAGTAAGAGAATTGAATTCAGAGACAATAGGTTATTTGAGAGGATATTAGTAGAGAAAATCAGTGGAGCATTAACACAATTGGAGATTGATGGTGGAGCCGGCAGCAGCAAAGATATACGAGTACCAAACGTTGCTGTGGAAATAACAGGAGGCTGGAGACTATACCTTGAATGGGACGATATGTATGCTAGATACGTGATATCATTAAGCAAATTTAAGCTGGAGGAGCAATTATGTTTTGCTGCGAAACTGAATATTGTGCATATAAATAGACTTCAGGCAGCATTAGATGCACTAGTGAAATATATTGATGAGAACAAAATGCATCAGTGAATATTTTTGTTGTAATTATGCTCAATAAAATTGTTTCTAAATCAAAGGTATTTTTCTTTCTATAGTAGACTAGCGTATATTTTTTAGAGTAGAAAAAATTCTGGTTAGTCTGAAGTTGGCTGTGACAGTGTTAGGACTCTAAAATGGATAGATTTGAGAAAGAGCGAATTATGGGGAATCTAGTGCTTATGGAAAAACGTTTGATTCTAGATGATGATTTTCTAGAGCTGTCTATTCAAAGGAAGATATTTTCTCAGAGAATGCTTGTCGATATAATGAAAACTGATTCTCCATCATTAAACTATTGCATGGAGCTTTTACGTTGTGGCCAAAATGTATTTACACAATTTATTGATATATTAATCACGACACGGCAAAATGATATTGTGGATATGCTCCTAAACACCAGTTTAGAAATTTAGGACTTTTTTCATGAGAAAGGTGATGTTCAAGGATGATTTAATCCTCTCTCTTTCTCTCTCTCTATATCACTCAATTTGTTGTTGTTGCTAGCTCAGTTTCATTGTGGCAGTGAGAGTGTCAACGCATGAAAAAATGTTCCATACATGTTCACTATGTATGTACACACTGGGCAGCTGGTCTTCATGTGAGAATTGCACAATGATTGATGATTATGATGAAAAGTGTAGATTATGCAACCCGTGAAAATTGCATAGAGGATATGCTATACAAATCAAAGGTTGTAATTCCTGTCTTGAAGAGGTGTGTGACTCTCATCCTAGAGACTACTTATGCCCCGATTATCATTATGACATATTCATTGCGTAGAGAAATACATATCTCGAAATGATTGGAAAGACACTTAAGCGTGATTTTAGTTTATTGCTAAGACATTTGTACCGCCAGGCTTTTATAGTGTTCTGTGAGGAAGAACCGAGAAACCAATTCAACTGTTGGAACAGCAAAAGAATATGGTTTCTACGTCATCGTTGTGAAGACAATGGGTGTTATGATTATAAGTCCACTGATTTTTATTTGGCTGTGACGGAATGTGATTCGCCCCTTGAGGACACTGTTTGTGACATTGCTTTAAATAAACAAATTGAAAAATGTGAATTCTATAGAATGAATGAGAATAGTAACATTGACTATACAGAGAGATATGACAAGAGTGAAGTTACACTCTACTGTAGAAAATGTGACCCTGACATTTCAGCACATCAGGATCAGTATACTATGAATTCAGATAATCTACCTGCGACAAATACCTATACCTAGTTGAAGATGAAATCTAAAGAGTAGAAAAGTCGTTTTTATCATGTATATACATTTTTTTCATTTATTAATAAACAATTTAACAAACATTTTTAGAACATTTTATTCGTAGGGCACTAAAATCAATATTAAACACGCTTGTAAGTATATTTTCCACTAGAAAGTAGTTCAATTGAGGTAAGTCAACGTAGACGTCGAGAAACTGCTTGTAGGTATAGCCACAACATCTGAACATGAAAAAGAGTAGTGCATGAAAGCCACAAGTCTTAGTCGTTAAATCCTGTACTCTTCGTTGATTTTGAATAATAGTTTTTCCACTGCTTTCAATAAAGTTGCTGATGTATGGAGTGTAGAATTTATACGATAAGCCAAGAGGATCAAAAAATTCAATATTCTTCGCTGTTTGATGATGCATAGCCAATGGCCTGTCTTCAAAGTCGATGGACTGCTATTAAAAATGATTAGGGTATTGTTAACACTTGGAATTTTTTCAATGAAGTCCGATGGTATGCAATAGGACTTGTACTGTGATATGTATGGATCCATACTAAATACGTTGATTATTTGGTTTGTTTTCATGGTGCTAGGTCTAGTAGAACACTGCCGTCGGGTGTGATTTCCCAATAGGTTTCAAATTGACTCAATGATATTGGCGTGATACTCTCAGTCAAAGCGTCGGCAAGTGTACACTCTAAGCGAACATTCCCTGTTCGTACATGGTAAACGTATTTTTTTTTATTGAGTTCAAAACTTTTAACTAACTAATAATTTTTTTCAGATCAGCAATTATGCTGGAATCCAAGTGGGGGAGATCATATCCTGAGTCCCCGAAAAGTCCAAAACAATTACGCCATGATTTTTTGAAAACATTGAATCGGTTATTCCATTTTCAAATAGTTGAGAGTCATGATCTAGGGATTGCGTGGTCAACTCATACAGAGTTCTGTGGGATTTTTTATCAAATGATAGAGCGTACAGTGGAATACCATTCACTTTGCAAACAAGGCGAGATAGACCAAAAAAATTAAAATCACGGGGAAATGCAGTCCAGGATCTAACGGCACTGCCACTCTTCACAAAGGCCAAAGTCAGTTTTGATGGGATTTCTCCATTGATAAATGATGAATCGCTATAACTGCTAAAGCCGGCGGCAATGTGACGTTGATTGGTGATCGTATGGAGCACAAGAAATTTAATGTTGTTACCACTGGCTCTTAGCTTTTCCACTGCCAATGCAACAGAGCTCATAACCTGTTGTTTTCCGTCGTGGAGAATTGCCGATGTGATAATAACATTTGCATCGGGTGCTGCAGGAAGTGTTTTTCTCAAAATGAAATTCGATGGGGCCAGCTGTAACTTTATGTCAATCTTGACATTGGGGGGTAACCATTGGGATATATTGAATATCTCATGATTTAATTTTCCAACCAGATGATACTCATGGCTCACTGCAGTAGTCAACTTGCCGTCAGTATCAACACCTGATCGATATTCATAGCCCAATGACTGTCCTCTCAACTCCTTGTATGCCTTTTGGCATCCTCATAATTGAGGATGCCCTCAATTATTATGAGGATGCCCTCAACATCCTCATAATAAAGGCATCCTTGTATGCCTTGTATGTCATCCTCATAAATTGTATGTAGCTTGCATAGTTGGATAAATTATTGCTAGAGCTCACCAACATTCCATTAATAGATACATTAATTTGTTTAACAGATTGATTAAAAAGCAGTTTTTGCAGGAGAGACCGTCGATGGCAGTAGGAGCTTCGTGATTTGAGTTTTTCTTCACAACAACAGTTGAATCAATAACTGTCGATGATAAATAAATGATATTATCTTCATTATACAGCGTTAAATAGTGTATATTTTTCGAGAGGAGTTGTTGAGGATGAAATTACTCATAATACCCATACTTGACCCTGATATCAACATTTTCAGCATAGATTCAATGATGAATTGATTAATGTGTGTGATTTCTTGTGAGTGATATAAGTTATATTAAGAGAAGAATTACTTCTTTGATCTAGCAATCTTTTTCTTTTTCTTCTTCTTATTTCCCTTCGTCTTTTTTTTTCTCTAATTACTTTTTGATCTCCTCCACTTCCCGCCTGAGTGGAGACTGATGAGTGAATGTCGCGCACGCATCCTCTTCAAGCCATTCCCATTTTGCTGAGATTTTAATTGCTCACCCACGGCTCTTGCTGAAGATCTAATATTTTCCTTAACACTCTCTTTGAAATTCTTGCCCGACCCCCAGTCCTATAGTGTTGAGGCAGCAAAATTTGATGCAGCTAGTACAAGATATTTTCTGGTAAAGGGTAGTGCAGAACGAAATAGCCTAGTAAACCAGCTACCAAGACCATAGCCAGACATTGTAGTACGCCTCTTGTAGTAGTCCAATCCAATGCCTATTTGACGTGGACTCAGAGCACCAACATAGCAATCGAAATCTGGACAGACAAATGGAATTCTTCTATTGTTCATTTTAGGTGTTTTTGTCGCCGACAATGGGTTGAAAATGACACGTAATTACTGCTAACCCTTTTGTTATTGCTAGAAGTTCACCCAATTCACTTCTTAGTGTTAATTGACAGAGTTCCAAATACGAAGTGTTTACAGGAACATACTGAAGATGCTTTATATTATAGTGATGATGAAGTTCATGAGTTGTTTTTCGTTCAAGAACATGTAGGAGGAGGAAATTTGAATTACCAACTCTCGATGTTTCCACAAAGGATGCATAGAGAAATATGCAAGAGTCCGAGGGGAAACCAGGTGGATAATCAGCAAAAATAACTTTATCCATCCCGTAAACGGTGCCAGCGTTTTTCCCATTGATCATACTTTGTTTAAAGCCAAGAACGTCTCTCAGATTATCATTGAGAATAGTAATTTCAGTGTCAACAGGTGAGGTAATGTAAATCCTATCGTGTTCCAATGAATAATTAAGATGAAATGTACCATTCCTACGATATGAGATTTTTCTATTGATTGTACGACAAAAATCTGTCATATTATCGTATTCAATATATTTCAATTTGACATGAGGATATTCGCTAGATTTAAGTGCTTCAATCCATTCATAGTCGACAAAGAGTCACCAATCGAATGGTGTAACTTTTATATCACACACACGATCCTTTCTCAGGATGTCATAGGTATTTTTGAGAATACAGTCGACAAGAGCCACTTCATACGCACCGTCATCGAATTTGATGACGGGGGAGAGTTTCGTCCAAAAATCACTTGTCTTATTCAAGTCGTTGTAGAGAGGATCGGAAACGTTGGACATAAAAGTTAGATAAAAATCATTGGAAATTGTCAATATCTTCAACACTAATCTAAGAATCAAAATCAGAGTTGTGTCCTAGCCAACGAACAGGTAACTGTTTCCTACCCCTGTGAGTAGAAGTCTTTAATATCTTTTCGATTTGATAGGCTTTACTTTTATTTTAAACTTTTTGTAGTTAAGAGTCATAAAAGCCGCCAAGAATCTCTTCATCTTTGATATCTCGCATACGATAAGTTATGGGTTTAGTGTCTAGGATTTTTGCCACTTTAAAAAGTTCTGTGGACCACAAGTAATTATCCTTTTCAAAAACATTAGTTGTTCTATTAATTCGAAAAGTGTCACCAACATTGAATTTTTTCCCCCTTGAAAATCGTTTCATTGGAATATTGTTTAAGAAACGTGTCAATTGTATCATGATCAGAATGATGAACTTCCATTGGGGTTGAGTTGAACAATGATCGATGAAGTCGTTGAATACAAATCAACATGATTTTATCTAAAGCATGAATAAAAGCACATTTATTTTTCAATGTAGAATATCTCGAAATTAAAAGTTGAATAGTTCTTATCAATCGTTCGGCCAATGCAGCCTTTATAGGACTATAACTATGATAGAGCAGTGTGCTATATTTCACTAGTACTTTGTAACATGGGGATTAACAAATTCACTACCGCAATCCGTTTGAATATTTTTATACGAATCCTGTTCGAGAATACTTTCTATAGCCTGAGCAACTTCAACGCCTCTCTTTGACCGCAATGGAATTGCATATGCATAACGACTATAAACACTGATTGCAAGTAGAATGTACTTTTATGGTGTATTGTGACGTCGTTGAATCTCATCTAGAGTTAGGATATCTGCTTGCATTATATGCAATGGCAAAAATGATTTAGTTTCGATAATCATTAGCACAAGGCTTACGATTTTTTTGCAGAGTGTAATTTGATTTATTTTGTAGTTAGTCTTGTACATTTCTAATGTGAACACCAATGAGTTTTGAATGAATTGTAGAGGACCTTAAACTACCTGCTTCACAAATATTTTCATAAACTCGCTTAAAAACTTCAACCATTTTGAATGTAAACACGTAGTGTAATGTCCGCTACCCTTTTGTATACTTTTTGTGGTTGGTGATGGGGGTGATAGTGACATGATACTTTTTTACTTTTGCATAGCTATCAATGGTGTTCTTCTCCTTGCCACCATTTTCAGGTTTCCACTAGGTGTGCTAGTATTTTCCAAGATTGATTTAAAATCTTCTTCTTCTTCCTCTTCATATTTTAATGGTGTTGATGACGAGGGTGCATGTTCATTTAATTTTTTTTAAGAATTTGTCTATTGCTAATAAGGCTTTTGGAGAAATTTAATGTATTTAGAAAGTTCTAAAGATAAGTGACAAATTATAAAAGTACTTTACGATTTGTAAACATAGCATTGATTAAATAAAGTAGATTATAGCTGTTTCCCTGAATTATAATCCCTTTCCCATTGCCATCAACTTGAATATGATCTTGACCACTTTCCATGAGATAAGCTGGAGTCATTTACTTTGTTCACGATATGAGTGGGGCATTAGATTTCCAATTTTCAATACAATTGAATCCAATTCCTCCTTCTTTAATTGTGTTCCAGCAGAATCCTGAGGAGATGATTCTTCTTTGTGATCAATACCAATGGCCATCGCACGATATGGCTTATGTTTGTCCACTCGGTGAAGTCCATCTTGAAGTAAAAGCAGTTTTTATCATCCTCAATATTCTCGTTGTCAATGAATTTACTCAGATTGTTCTCAAAGTGTTCCACGGGTGAGAGAGCGAGTTCTCTTGGAGTCAATTTATAGGGTTTTGCCATTCTCTCTCTATAGAAAACTGTTTACAAGTCCTGCAATTATTGGCAGTAAAGAGTAAAAAAGCTACCGCCCGCCTGAAGAAGGCGTTTCTTTTTAAATTCTTTCCTTTGTTTTTAGAGGCCAATGTACGTACAATGGAACGATGTTGCTTTGCCTGTTGCTTAACTATTTCTGGCAGTTGACCATTACCCTCGGTAAAATTTAAACAAAGTTCAGATATTAGATTAGTGAAATCATTGTCAATACCATGTTTGAGTATGGCTTTCCTAAGCGAGGGTTTTGAAGTGCTTAGAACTGAATATAAATAGCCATTTTCATGTAGTTCCTTCAGTGACATAGCAGCAACTAATAGCCTTTTTTAGTATTCATAGGAATATGTACAATAATGTTATTGTCGAAAATATATATAACCAAAAGCAGACCCTCTGGTGTGTTTTGATGAAGCTTCAATAGGAAATAGATGTAGGGTTTATTAATTATCTGATTGTTTATAGAGAGCAGAAATTTAGGGGCGCCGGGATATATTTGTTTATTGAGAGTAATTAGTGAGCTAGAATCACGAACAACTCTGTAGATGATATAGTAGATGCAGTTCAATGCAAGTGTTCGTATACATTTGCTCTGATGAAAGAGATTGTGTAGAACCAGAGTAACGGAAATCTGTTCATGATGAGAGTGAACAAGTGAACAAATGTAATGTTTCCTCGGAGCACTATTCTATAGATTTAGCCAGTTTGTTAGTAATCAGTCAAAAGTCTAGTTCGATAATGGTTAAAACATCAATTCCTTCTTTGAATTGCAAACGTACATATTCCGCCGTGCCACGTGCTTTCATTTTATCGCATGACTCCTTCCAAATAATCTAACAGTAGTAGATTTCTTTTCGGCTTTTCTCGGCTTTTTTTTTAGAGCTAACTGTAGACTATACTTGTCTAATGACTAAATAATTTCCCTATTACTACTAGTCACTCCCACTACTAGTTGCACTCCCGCCTGCAATATTTTTATTTAAAACAATGTTTCTTTTCCTGTGATGTAGGAGCACCATATCAGAGTCTATGATTGTGAACGATGTGAAGTTTGGATCCACAATGATTCGAGCACAATCTTTGGGATTGGTTACAATGTCACATCGACTTCTGTTTCGTACGCTTTCGCACATTTTATCGAAATCTGAGTTCAAAATGAGTTTATAGACTTCTTTTTCAACTTTCGTTTTCGCTTGTGAGCGCTTACTGACAAAGGTGTCAATAAACGTTTTCATGTAAGGCTTTTGATCAAATTGGAGGGCTCTTTGAATCTTTTTGACCTTGAAACCATTGGATACCATCCATTTCAATAGCACGTCATGAACAACGATATTCTGTTTCGGGTTGAGGTCGGCAACTAATTTCTGTTTTGAAGGTATCCAGTGCATACTCCCATCCTCTACTAAATATAAATTGTAGGGGCTCAGAGAGTCGCTACCCACCGGTCTATTTATGCACGGAAAAACAAAGTGTTTTATCGAGTCATGGATTTCCATGGGCATTTCACTGTCAATTTAAAAAAACTATCCCTGTGCCCCATTCTCCTCAACACTAGCAATGTCGGGGAAATTCGAAGCACACGGATTGTCAAGCCATTTATAATTGCCACACGGCAAACAGTAGTGAGACATTGCCGATGGGTAAAGAGAATTCATATCCAAAAAACTGCGTCCGACTTTTCATCGGTGTGCTGTCCGGTCGGATCAGTTTTCATGATACGGTCCCCGTGAAAAACATACCCACCCCTCATTGATCTCTCTACAAACAGATGCTGATCCACATCGGTGATCAGACCTATTTCTTCTTTGCTGATTTTAAGTATCAAGGCCATCACCAGATGAAGAGCGGAAAAATAATGACCTAAATCCAACCAAAATTCCCCATAAATTTTATCTGTTTTTTTGCACAAAATGTCCAGAAGAGTGAGTACGTCACTCGCTAAGTATAGTTTACAATAATCCCACCAATTTTTGCATCCACCCTTTGCCCAAACCCTCTTAGCAAATTCGTAGTCGCTAGTGGTGCACTCACTCTCAGTAACGGAATTGTAAAAAGCTTCAATGGGCGGTATTGAGACCTCATCTAGCCTCGAGCCAGAGTTGTAATAATCATATGGATGTATACCCTTATACGTTAATAAATCATACATTTCATCATCGGGGAAGCGCTGTTTGAGAAGGGGGAAGCTATCAAAAATATCACTTTTCTGTACCTGAATCAAATTGACTTAAAAATTTGGGGAAGAAGCTGAAAGAGTCTACAAAACAGATATTGTTCAGACACCTGTTACCCTTGTCAACTGTTTTCCCCGTGAATTCTAGCAACAGTAGCTTCTCCGATGATCTGGGTATGATATTATATAAAAAAGAACCATCTGTCCATGCGTCATCTACAACTCCACCCTTGGCAATGCGGGCCAATGCCGGTAAAACAAACTTTTATTCGTAATTGGAATTGTGTATAAAAACAGGTACGAAATATTGCTGTCTAACGTTTAAATTGCACGACTGATGTGGTACCCCCCCTAAAGTAGCTCCCCCCCGATGTAATTTCCTGCCACAAATGATCATAGTTGATCACCTTTCTCCTCCCTCCATTCTCAACACCATCATCAAATTACCCTTTGCAAACCCAACATATTTTACGATTTTTAATGGCCAATCTGTCATCTGTTGATAGGAGCATAGGATAGATTGTGTAACAAAGGCGCAAAATTGCCCCGTTCGCTGTTTTGATTAGACTGACCATTGCCGAGTGCATGCAGTCTTCACCGTCACCCAACATCTCAACTACATCCAGCACTTGCATGGTATTATTGAAATCTTGTTGCGCGTGAGCGTAAGAGACCCCTATGACTTCATGTATTTTAACACGATTTGGATTTGACGAATTGTACACGTCTGTGAGTTTCGCTTCGCAGTCCAAACGGATCTTATTGCTCTGTGGGAGCGTGTTTTGGAAATTCTTAAAACGTAAGATCGCTCTATCTCCGCTTACCGTCTCCACAGCCTGGTATCCATGACGTTTACAGTGTTTCATTTGATACTTTAACTTTAAATCAGTACGAAATCTTGAGAGACATGTTGGACAGTAATAAAGTACATTCCGATTTTTACCCTCCCCCAAAACCCTACTAATATCGGTAATTGGATTAAAATGTCCAATTGAATCCGGCTCTGTGGGTGGCGTGTATAGAAGCCACACCCAATGTTCCACTGATTCAATTGAACGAGCCCTCACTGGGAATAATACACCCTTCTTATCGGATCGGTGGCCCTCCTCAAATTCGGTTTCATACTGTAACACCGTGACACCAATCTTTAAATATGCGTTAGCCCACTCGAAAATGTCTATTCCTTTTAGTGTCACGGGAAATTGACCATTTAAACAATTAAAATTTACTATGGGGAACTTTGAACCCTCCCTACCATTAACTGCCATTTCATCCAACTTTTTCTTATAGGCATCTTTGCGTAGAGGTCTGTATGCGGCAATTAAAAATGCATACTTGAAACACTGTAGCCTCGTATCGAAACAGATTCGTTGTACCCCCTTACATCCCTCTAAATCTTAATGATATTTTAATTCAATTGCCCTCCCTCCCCCGTGCCCACCTTTAAAAATAACATACGTTTTAAATTCACAAATATTATCGTCTAAACTCTCAGTAAATAAAACCACCGACCCGCTACCCCCTCGTTATAATTTCACCAGTTAGTGGATACTATTAATCGAATTTAGAAAAACCTCCCCATAATTTGATAAATGCGGACAAATTGCCAACATCTCTGTGTGCAAGTATTTTGAATACAGCTCACTCGTATTTTCATTAAAAAAATATTTTTACTGCTATTGATGCTTTAAACTGACCCCCCCACCCCACACCCCCATTTGTTGTTCAAGAATGGCTCGAATCTTATCAGTATATGAATGTGTAATGGCCGAGGGATCTGTTATTATATCCCCTGACACTAAAGAGTTAAAGGGGTCACCGAATTTGGCACTGTAGACCTTTGTCCGGTGCAAGGCAGAGTTGGAAAGAAAAAATCTGGAAGTGAGGGTACTTGCGATGTTGCCATAACATTATTACTACTACTACCACTACTAGCGGTATCATTAACCAGAATGGTGGGGGGTGAAATAGAATTATCAATAGCACCACCCCCAGTCTGTTCAATTGCATTGGATGGAGGTGGCATGAAATCCTCTAAGTCAGTTAGTATGTAATCCAGGGTGGTTGGATTTAGCTGATCAAGCCAGCCTGTATTGTCCTGTGACAGAATTTCTTTATGAGGACCCGGTTCAGATGCCCTACTACTACTAACAACACCTAAATGCTCTCACGTAAATCTATTTGTCCATTCCGGGTCCTCCACCATGTCCGTGTCACAAGTTAAATCGTCTAGGCTGGTCATGTGCCCAAAACAATCATTTGGAAAACCCCTATGCCAGTCCATATTTTTTAGAACTCATCTCTAAACTCCATTGGTGGTGCGAGGATTGGTTCAGGTCCACTAAAAATTGATGCTTAATGACCTGATGAAGATTGCGCTGCTAGTTCATTAATCTATGGAGAAAAGGTTTTATTTTCTAATTGAAATAACCATTATTTTATAAAGTTAAAAAAAAACTGTGTTCGTTTTTTCACCGCATCCTCAAAACTCAATCCCCCCTCCTAGCTTTATTTTAACTAAATACTTGCCTCCACCCCACCCCCCCCCCAGAAAGTTCAGAAAGACGCAATACCCGATTTATGCTGAAGCATTTCTAGTCGTATGTTTACCCTGATATTAAATAAGTGCCATTTTTCACATCTCCCTCAGAACTTAATTTCCCTCCTCCTAGCATTATTTAAGTAAATACTTGCCTCCACCCCCTCCCCCAGAAAGTTTATAAAGAAGCAAAAGAGTGCTTTCTTTGACAATCAAAAAAAATTACATTATGTTCAACTATCTCTGATGGGAACAGAGAAATTTAAAACAATGGTTGGGGCGGGGGATAAATAGTTTAATATCTCTGACACACACTCTTACAGTGTAGAAAAAATGGCGAAAAGAAAAGACTAAAAAAAGTTGGAAAGAAATAGGTAGATATTTCTATAATCAGGTAGAAGGTAGAGGTAAAATGCTCACATTCCCAATTCAGACTGCAGTTGAGTTCCGGATGGTCCTGGAAAAGCATGATGGGGGATAGATGGGGCGGTGACATCCGTTTCTTGAGTAGATGGGGCTGATGCATTATGAGAAGCCATCCACTTTCTTTTCAATTTTCTACCAGGTTGCGTAGAGGTTTGCGCAGAGCTGACACTGGCGTGAGAGGCTCCTGGAATTAAAAGTGGTGTGGTCATTGGCTGGTACAGAGCATGTGTAATGGAACCAGCATATCTGATGATGGAAGGCCTTGCAGCTTGCATCGATGTGGCATCGTTCCATCTTGCTCTCTTTTCAGGGGGAGAGTAATTGTATGAATCCTCCTCCTTAAAAAAGAAGAAAAATTTAGATTGATATAATGACCCCTCTTTTACAGATAAATTGCCCTCTAAAGTTGATTCTGATGTTTGTAACGCTCTATGTCTTAGCGCTTTAGAAATATTTAAAAAAGCTTCTAGAGTAAAACTTTGGAAAATATTGAGTTTAGGGGGAAGGGAGATTTAAAAAACATCTTCCCATGACAAATTGTCCTGTTAAGTCAATTCTGATATTTCTAGCGCTCTATGTCTTAGCGCTTTAGAAATATTAAAAAAAGCTTCTAAAGTAAGATTTTGGAAAATTTTGAGTTTGGGGGGAAGGAGGATTTCAAAAACATCTTCCCATGACATAAATTGTCCTCTAAAGTCAATTCTGATGTTTGTAACGCTCTCTGTCTTAGCGCTTTACAAATATTTAAAAAAGCTTCTAAAGTAAATTTTGGAAAATGTTGAGTTTGGGGAGGAGGGGGATTTCAAAAACATCTTCCCATGACATAAATTGTCCTCTAAAGTCGATTCTGATGTTTGTAGCACTCTATGTCATAGCACTTTGGAAATATTTAAAAAAGCTTCTAAAGTAAAATTTTGGAAAATTTTGAGTTTGGGGCGAAGGGGGATTTCAAAAACATCTTCCCATGATATAACTTGTCCTCTAAAGTCGATTCTGATGTTTGTAGCACTCTATGTCTTAGTACTTTAGAAATATTTAAAAAAGCCTTCTAAAGTAAAATTTTGGAAAATGTTTATGGGGAAGGGGGATTTCAAAAATATCTTCCCATAATATAATTTGTCCTCTAAAATCGATTCTGATGTTTGTAGCACTCTATGTCTTAGCGCTTTACAAATATTTAAAAAAGCATAAAAGTAAAATTTTGGAAAATTTTGAGTTTGGGGGGAAGAGGGATTTAAAAAACATCTTCCCATAATATAATTTGTCCTCTAAAGTTGATTCTGATGTTTGTAGCACTCTATGTCTTAGCACTTTAGAAATATTTAAAAAAGCTTCTAAAGTAAAATTTTGGAAAATATTGAGTTTGGGGGGAAAGGGGGATTTCAAAAACATCTTCCCATAATATAATTTGTCCTCTGAAGTTGATTCTGATGTTTGTAGCACTCTATGTCTTAGCGCATTACAAATATTTAAAAAAGCTTCTAAAGTAGAATTTTGGAAAATTTTGAGTTTGGGGGGAATGTGAATTTCAAAAACATCTTCCCATAATATAGTTTGTCCTCTAAAGTCGATTCTGATATTTGTAGCACTCTATGTCTTTTTTATGCACAGTTTCAACTAGCAATGACTAAGTTTGTTAAAGGCGAGCTAAAATCCAAAATTAATACAAAACTTAAATTTCTTCCCAAGAAAATATTTTGAATACGATTTGGCTGTATATCAATTCTGAGTTTAGTGTACTATTCTCTAATCAACGATTTTAATATCAACTTTTTAGTATACTATAACGTTAGACCCTATTTTAAATTGACAACATTATTCAAACATCACTTGTGCTTTGCATTTCAAAGGATTTACTCTCGTCTAATTTAAAAAAATACAATCTCTATTTTAAAGTGTCTTGAATCACATGTGGCATTAATCCATGGCGATAAGAGAAGCGTGTGAATTCTGGTTCTAAAACCGACCCTTTTTGTAACATGGGTTATAAACACAGGTAGTTTTATTTAAGCCGATAAGAAAAGTACACTTTAAATGCATGAACGGGAAAATTACATTTTTTGAACGAAAGAACTATTTCCAATGAATTAAACTTGTAAACAGAGGGGTGGGGGGGGGGGGAAGATGGGGTTTACATAATGGAAAAAAGAGCGTATTTTACATTTTATAGCGACTATAATCATCATATTGTAGAGTTTGTATTGTTGGGGGGAGGGTTATGCCCCCTGAAATTTGAATTTAGTGGAGGGATGAGTATGTAAAGTTATTTTATTTGGAAATAAATTAATAAAATTTACTAAACTGTACCCACATTATAAATCGAAGTAGCCATAGCTTCAAAGTCAATAATATTAAATATATTATCCTTGATATGGTAAAACATTATGAAAATTTAATCGTAATGCTTGGCCATTATATACAAAATCTCAAGGACGAATGAAAATCACTCCTTTTTATTTGAATCCAATCACCAATCAAGTTATCGTATGTGGAGTAACCTTCGATGTCTCTGATTGGTCCTAAAAAATGGATGCTACCTCAAAAACCACTCTGGCTGTGTTATACAATCTCGAGTATACTCTCAAAACATGTTTGACCACTTTATAGGTATGCCAGCTTTTTAAAGTGTCCACGTGAAACTGTAGTGCATATTCTTGTGAAATCGATATCAATAGCAAAAAACCAGTCTGATCGTCTTATACAATCACAACCATACTCTCAAAACGTGTTTGACCACTTTATAGGTATAAAAGATTTGCTCACTTTTTTGCAATGTGCCTGTCAAACTGTAGTGTATATTCTTGTAGGCGTGAAACTGTACTGTATATTCTTGTAGGTGTGAATGTAGGTGTGAAACCTTTATATAACTTACTACTCTTGGGTTGTAAGTTATGCCCTGGGGGGCATACAAGGTTTTTATAGAAAGTGTTGTCGTAGAAGCTTCAAAAGGGCTAACTCAATTGGAAATTGAGAGGACTAGTGCCTTTTTTATCAGTCGAAAGTAATCAGAAGGAGAATAGCCCTCCCCCCCAAGCCCATAATTTCCCCAAATACTTCCAATCAATATTTTGATATGGCCATTTTGTTCAAAGTAGTATAACCTTGGGGCATATAAGGTTTTTATAGAAATTGTTGCTGTAGAAGCTTCAAAAAGGGCTCATTCGATTGGAAATTGAGAGGAATAGTGCCTTTTTTATTAGTCTAAAGTGATCAGAGGGTATTCCCCTCCCCTCATTTTAGATAACCATTTTGTTCAAGGTATTTGAAAGGTCAAGAAATCATGTCTTTCGGGATAACAAATTCCTCCAGCCCTCTGGGCAAGGGATGTAAGTTATGCCCTGGGGGAATATAAAGTTTTCATAGAAAGCGTGGTCATATCAACTTCGGAGGGTTCTCATTGGATTGGTAATCAGACGCTCTAGTGCTTTTTTAAAGAGTCAAAGTGATCGGAAGGCAGATACCTTTCCCTCTCTCCAGAGACACACTCATATTGTCCCGAAATGCATCTAATAGAAATTTTGAGATAGCCATTCTATTCAAAATAGTCTAAATATCATATAACAATACTTTTGGGGTTGAAACAGACCCCAAAGATTAGGAGCAAGGGTTTTAAGTTATGTCCAGGGGGTATTTAAGGTACTATGGAAAGGATGGTTGTTTAACTTTAGAAGAGGCTCATTTGGTTGAAAATTGGTAGTTCTAGTTCCTTTTTAAGGCTAAAAAGTGACGGAGTACATTTAGCCCCCCCCCTCCCCTACAACCCAACCGTTCAACAAACGCATCTGATTGAAATTATTAAAAAGCGATTTTTTTCAAAATAGTCCAAAGAACATATAATAATGTCTCTAGGGATGACACAGCCACCCAGTGCCCTGGGGATAAGGTTGTAAGTTATTTTATGAGGACACTTAAGGTTTTTATTGAATGGGCGGTCGTATAACCATCAGATGGGATTAATTTGATTTGAAATTGGAAGTTGCAGTGAACTTTTTAAGAGTCAAAGTGGTCAGAGCGCAGCTCTGATCACTCTGATAATACAATGGTTTTCTGATCACAAAACCATTGTATCAACATTATATTTGGTGATTTGATACAAACCACCAGAGCCTGAGGGAAGGGTTGCAAGTTATGCCCTGGGGCATTTAAGGCTCTTATGAAAGGGATGGTTGTATAAGCTTTAGAAGTAGCTCATTTTGTTGTGAGTAGAAGTTCTAGTTACCTTTTAGGAGTCAATAGTGATGGAGGTCAAGTAGCACCCCCCCCACCCAACTACCCCTTTTTTAACAAATGCATCATCTTATTACCCCCAGAGCCCTGGGGCAAGGGCTTTAAGCTATGCCCTGGGGTATGTAAGGTTTTTATGGAATGGGTTGTCGTATTAAATCGAGATGGGTCTCATTTGATTTTAAATTGGAAGTTATAGTGCCCTTTTTAAGAGTCAAAGTGACTTGAGAGACCCCACGCCCATCATATCCCATAACAAATATCCAAACAAAGTTTTGAGACAACAGTTTTTTTAGTATTTTTCAAAGGTCTAGTAGTTATACATAGCAATAGTTGTAGTAGCAACATCACCAGCACGGAGACGTTACCTTTTTTTAACATCTTCTTCGATACATGATGAGGTTTCTAGCTGAATACCCTCAACTAGTCCTGAAGCATTGCTGATACGTTTTCTTGACAACCTATATGAGTATAGTATGTTTCGATTTATTTCAATACAGTTACAATATTGCCCAAAACTTTCGCCTTAATACCCTTAGGTTTATTAGTTGTAGTAGCAAGACCAGTAAATATTTTAGTAGCAGTTGGAGTACAGTTAATAGTAGTAGTCTGAGTTTTAGCAGCAGTAGTAGTAGTAACAGTATTAGTATTATTAGGAGTAGTTGTAGGAGTAGAAGCGTTAGTATTATGATGCAATTATTGTCTTTTGATGCATACGGATGGCAGGTTGTCATCTGTACAACAGAAATATTCTCTGAAAATTTCACTGTCATACCTTTATAGGCCATAGATCTTTAAATGACCAGAAGCCAATGTATCTATACGTTTAATACTACTTCTATTTTTTCTTTAATTAACAACACTAAAGCAATTATATTGAAACTTTTTGGGAACGTTAAGGAAGAGTTTCAATTAAACGAAAAACCTGTATGCATGCAGGTATTAAAAGGGCATATAAACACTATATGACATACAAGGACATAGACAGCGATGCTCTATCATAACTAGCAGTATCATTGATATTTTAAAGGATCTGACTTTATTGTGAATTAAAAGTTCTTGTGCCCTCTTAAGAGTCAAAAGTGACTGAAGGGCGATCCGCCCTCCTCTTAAGCTCATAATTTTCCAGATACTTCGAATCAAAATTTTTAAGGTCTAATAAGTATATCTTTAGGGTATTTGGGTAGGTCAACCCCCCCCCCTCCCCAGTTATGTAATTTGCCCATTATGCTTAAAAGCTAAATGTTGCTTTAAAATTAAATAAAAAAACTCGGTGTGTATGCTGGTTGCTAATAAGACATCTCAGCAATATACAAAGAACGACTGAGGGTATCAAGTTCAAATTTTCGGGGCTACTTCTATTATTACTGCTACTCTTAAAATTTTACTAAACCAAAAGAGTGTAAGTGTATCCAGGCTGTAAAAGAGCATAAATATAACTTTTTATATTTACTTTTAACTTTTTATATTTTCCCATATAGCGTTTTGGGAATGGTATTAACTTTTAGTTATCAGGTCAACTAGAGGATGTATATGACTAAATTAAACACCACTATTTTTGTCATGATTTTGAAAAGAGTTAATGTTGTTAAAATTGCTGAAAAAGTTTCTCCAGCACATAAATAATAGGCCTAACTAAAAATTTTTAAAGGAAAATCTGAAAGATTCAAACTATTATTTTCTTTTTTCCTGAAAAAGACTATGTCAATATAAAACGAACAGAAGTTAATTTAAAAAAAAATTACCACAAAATAAGTTTTTTTTAAAAAAGTATAGAACTCAATTAAACCAAAATAATTTCTGAGACCACAATGGCTAATCATGGTAAAACAAAATCGCAAAGAAAGGAAGAAAACGAGGACAATTAATAGCCAGTAAAAAATTGAAAAATTATGCAAATATTTCGGTCAAGACACTCTTAAAGGCTAATCGCTTTCCAGTTTGATTATCATCGGAGACTCCATTTGATTGCACGATATAATTTTGTGGATGTATGTAAAAACGATCAGAATTAATAATTTTGTCATAAATGGGACTTCTCCAGTATCTCTATTGAGAGCTACCTTTTGGTGAAGGTGCTTTTTTTATTTCAACTGCCTCCCTAGAAACTTGCGCCTGACTTTTGGCAAGGACAACGATGGAGGTTTCATCAAACAAAATGAAATTATGTGGACCCTCATACACATTTTGAACCAAGGCAGAATCAAAAACCTCAGGCCTTTGGCGTAAACTCATGGCCTTGTCGATTGAGGACTTATGTTCAGATAACCTCTCCCCCAATTGCTGTTGGGTTCTACCAACATAAAAACAGCCACAAGAACAAGGAATTCTATAAACACCACTACCCAGAATGGGGCTGGTTTTATCTTTGCCGTTGTTAAAAAAGTTCTGTGTAATATTTGAATTCTTAAAGGCGACATTAAGTTTATGTTTTTTTAAGGATTCTTTTCAATTTGTCACTCAATTTTGGAATGTAGGGTAGAGCAGTGAAAAGTTTCTTATCATCCACCAATGGGACGGTATCTGTTAGGGTTTGTGGATTTGATGCATTCTTTTCTGCCTTTTTTCGTCTTTTGTCTATAATGGTCTCAAGTATTTTTATAGGGTAGCCATTGCAAAATAGAATGTCCTTAATATAGTTCAATTCTGAGTCTATGTGAGGCTCTGAGCATATTCTCATTACTCGGTCAACCAAAGAAATAACAACTCCTCTTTTTATGCAGGGAGAGTGGTTGGAGGAAAAATGCAAATACCTATCGTTATGCGTAGGCTTTCTATAAATAGAAAATTCAAGGCCAGGAGACTTAGTAAAAATTAAAACATCTAGAAAAGGAAGTTTGTGTTTATGTTCTAGTTCTAAAGTGAACTGAAGGTTAGAGTCCAAAGTGTTTAGATGAGTTAAGAAAGAGTTAAGTGACTCCCCTCCATGCTCCCACACAGAAATAGCATCATTCACAAACCGACCCCAGAACTGGTGTTTCATATGAAAATTATTTAGAGCAGAGGTTTCAATGAATTCCATATAAAAAGTTGTTAAAAATGGTGAAAGACTTGTGCCCATGGGTAAACCCCTGATTTAGGTGAAAAATTGATTATTATATCGGAAATATGAGGAGGAACTATTGCAAAGACAGACGAGGCGCATAATAGTTTCTATATCCAGTGTTTTGTAGTCGATTTGATCAGTATTATCTTCTAATTTCCTTTGAAGAGCTAGTTCATATTTTTTAATGTCGCAAGACGTATACATAGAAATGGCATCGAAACTGGGCAAAACTGTATCTTTTTTTATTTCAATGTCTTTTAATTTTTCAACAAGGTGAACTGAATTTCTTATGTATGAAGTTTGCGTTTGCATAAGGGGGCGAAAAAGTGTTGACAACCATTTTCCCAATCTGGCAGTCGGAGAGCTATAAGAAGCCACAATTGGGCGTGGAGGTACTCCATATTTGTGGATTTTTGGGAGCCCGTAAAATTTAGGAGCTGAACTACCTTCAGGATAAAATAATTTATACATTTGTGGAGTAATAAGTCTTTTAGTTTGCAAAATTCCTAGCTCCTTTCGTACTAAAGGGGTGAACTTATCGGTGGGGTGTGAATCTATGGGCTTGTAAGTATGGGTGGTGGATAAAATATCTGTAACTTTTGTATTATATGAAGTTTATCAAGGATAACAATTTTATTTTCTTTATCAGCCCTGGTGATAATAATGTCTGGGTCTTTTTTTAAATTTTTGAGAATTTGTGTTTCCTGATTTTTTAACCATGAGGAATATGGAATGAAATCAAGAATATTCTTAACCACCTCTCCTCGAAGTAAATCTGAATTTTCCACAGCACCACGTGAACCAAATATACCCGCCTCCACATTGAAGACTATCGCTGCGAAATTCACTTGTGTTTGAGGTAGGCAAAATTTAGGTCCCTTAGACAAAATATGGCTTTCTTCCGGAGTAAGAACTTTAGAAGATAGGTTCTTAATGGCCGGACCAGGACAAAATCTAAGAGGAAAACATCTGGAATTCTGAATTTTTTCGTTTTGTAATTTTTCAAACTTTTCTGATAAACGAGCCTTAGCCATACAAAAGTCGTGGCGAAAAGTATTCTGAGCTATTCTAGAAATCTGCTGAAAATCCGTCGGTGAAAGGTTTTGCTCTAGAAAATGTCGAGTTTTTAAAATTGTATTACTAAGAAAAAAACGTCGTTTATTGGTCTTTTAAATTGTGAATTAAAGACTGAAAACCAACCCTATCACTAAATTGCCTTTCGGAGTGTGTACCTAGGTTTAGGCGGAAACAAAGAGAATTCAGAAGAATTCTCTTTACTCTGCAGCGCTGTAAAAATTCTTGTTGATTAATAAGGTTGGCGTATTTTTTAGACAAATCAAAATAATCAAGAACAGACTTGGTCAAAAGCTCCCCGTAAGCTAGTCGTAAATAATTTCTGAGACCACACTGGCTAATCATGATAAAACATAAAATCGCGAAGAAAGGAAGAAAACGAGGACAATTAACAGCCAGTGAAAAAATTGAAAAATTATGCATACATCCACATACATTACTCTTAGTAACGGTGAAAGGGTAACTGAATAAAAAACACAAGTCTAAATGGCAATTCGAACACGACTTTACTCCAAATCGGTGGGAATTTTTACCATTCTATACAAATATAATTTCATCTCCCATTTAATCTGTTCTGTAAATTTTTATCACTCCCCTTTCGAAGCTTCTTATGAGTCGGAGTTACCGTCCCTTTATCTTACCCAAGTTAGGTGTTCAGTGCCTTTGGAAACAAGAAAAAAAAATTATTAGGCTATATTTTTGTCAGTCAATCAGCCAGTTTGAAACAGGTTTGAAAAGAAAGGCAAAGTAGAGTTAAGTGCATAGTTAAATTTCTTCTGAGCAACGTACTCGTGTTTTTGGAAAATTAGCTTAAATGATGTAAAACTTGCTGCGAAAAGTAGACCCCGAAGCCGCGCCGAAAAGTCGGCAGCGCGCCGCCGAAAAAAACGGCGACGCGCCGCCGAGCTTGCATCAGCGCGCTGACAGTAGAGATCTAAGTTATACTTCTGCTGCCCGTACAGCAATTCCCATGGCACCTATCCAAGGCAGATTACCAGACTGATTACTGCTATTATTGTCAATTGCATGTAGAATAATACAAAAACTACCAGACAGCTTTCTGGATCAAGCAGACAGCTTTCTTGGTCAACCAGACAGGTTTCTGGGCTAACCAGATAGGCTTCTGGGCCAAATCCAAGTTTCAGAGCCTTTACGTTCCATGGCACCTTTCCAAGGCAGAATACTTGACTGGTTATTTATATTGTTGTCAATTGCATATGGAATTATACAAAACCTACCAGACAGCTTTCTTGGCCAACCAGACATGTTTCTGGGCCAAGCAGACAGGTTTCTGGGTCAACTCTAAGTTTCTGGGCCTTTACGTTCCATGGCACCTTTCCATGGCGGATTATTGCTATTGTTGTCAATTGCATATGGAATTATACAAAACCTACCAGACAGCTTTCTTGGCCAACCAGACAGGTTTCTGGGCCAACCAGACAGCTTTCCTGGCCAACCAGACAGGTTTCTGGGCCAACAAGACAGGTTTCTGGGCCAACCAGACTGGTTTCTGGGCCAACTCTAAGTTTCTGGGCCTTTACGTTCCATGGCACCTTTCCAAGGCAGATTACCAGACTGGTTATTTGGCAGTGTATAGTGTAGTCAAACATGTTTTGAGAGTATGATCATAATTATATAACTCAACCGAACCGGTTTTTGAAGCAACATCCGTTTTTTATGAGCCAATCAGAGGTTACTCCATATACGATAACTTGATTTGTGGTTGGGATTTAAATAAAAGGAATGGTTTTCTTTACAATTCATATTAGTAAGAGAATTGAATTCAAAGAGAATAGTTTATTTGAGAGGATATTAGTGGATAAAAAATGAGTGGTGCATTTACATTATTGGAGATTAATGATGGAGCCGACAGCAGCAGCAACGATATACGAGTACCCAATGTGGCTGTGCATATAACCGCTGGCTGTAGACTATGCCTTGAATGGGACAGTATGTATGCTAGATACGTGATATCACTAAGCAAGTTTAAACAGGAGGAGCAACTATGTTTTGCTGGAAAAGTGAATATTCTCCATATAAATAAACTTCGGTCAGCATTAGATGTCCTATCGAAATATATTGATGAGAACAAAATGTATCAGTGAATACTATTATTGTAACTATGTTAAATAAAATTGTTTCTAAATCAAAGGTATTTTTCTTTCTATAGTAGAATAGAGTACAAAAAGAAATTCTGGTTAGTCTGAAATTGGTTGTGAGAGTGGACTCTACAAAATGGATAGATTTGAGAAAGAGCGAATCATGAGGAATCTAGTGTTTATGGAAAAACATATGATTCTAGACAATGATTTTCTAGAGTTGTCTATTCAAAGGAAGATATTTTCTCGGGGAATGCTTGTCGATATAATGAAAAGTGATTCTCCATCATTAGACTATTGCATGAAGCTTCTACGTCGGGGCTCAAATGCATTTATACAATTTATTGATATATTGATCACGACACGGCAAAATGATATTGTGGATATGCTTTTAAATATTAGTTTAGAAATTTAGGACTTTTTTCATGAGAAAGATGGTGCTCGAGGATGATTTACTCCTCTCTCTCTCTATCTTAGACAATTTTTGTTGTTGCTAGCTCAGTTTCATTGTGGCAGTGAGAGTGTCAACACATGAAAAAATGTTCCATACATGTCCCCTATGTATGTACACACTGGGCAGCTGGTCATCATGTGAGAATTGCACAATGATTGATGAGTATGATGAAAAGTGTAGATTATGCAACCTGTGTAAATTGCATAAAGGATATGCTGTACAAATTAAAGGTTGTAATTCCTGTTTTGAAGAGGTATGTGACTCTCATCCTAGAGGGCACCTATGCTCCAATTGCCATTATGATAAATGTAATCAGTGGCAGAATACATATCCCGGTATGACTGGAAAGAATCCTAACCGTGATTTTAGTTTATTGCTACGAGATTGGTATCGTCGTGGTTTTAGATTGTTCTGGGAGGAGGAGCCGGGTCAACGATTCAACTGTTGGAACAACAAAAGAATATGGTTTCTACAACATCGTTGTGAAGACAATGGGTCTTATGTATATAAGCCCACTGATTTTTATTTGGCTGTGACGGAATCTGATTCGACACTTGAGGACACTGTTTGTGAAATTGCTTCAAATAAGCAAATTGAAACATGTGAATTCTATAGAATGAATGAGAATAGTATCATTGACTATACAAAGAGATATGACAAGAGTGAGGCTACACTCTTCTGTAGAAAATGTGACCCTGACATTGCAGTACATCAGAATCAGTATACTGTGAATTCAGATACTCTACCTGCACTAGTTGTTGTCGACATATACCTATACCTAGTAGAAGATGAAATCTAAAGATTAGAAAAGTCGTTTTATCATGTATATCAATTTTTATCATTTATTAATAAACAATTTCACATACATTTTTAGAACATTTTATTCGTAGGGCACTAAAATCAATATTAAATACGCTTTTAAGTAAATCTTCCGACAGAAAGTCATTCAATCTGTATACGTCAATGTAGATGTTAAGAAACCATTCGTACGTATAGCCACATCATCTGGACATGAAAAACAGTAGCACATGAAAGCCAAATGTCATAGTCGTTAAATCTTGTACTCTTCATTGATTTTGAATAATGGTTTTCCCACTGCTTTCAGTAAAGTTGCTGATGTATGGAGTGTAGAATTTATACGATAGGCCAAGATGATGAAAAAATTCAATATTCATTCCTGTTTGAAAAATGCGTAGCCAGTGACCGGTCTTCAAAGTCGATGGACTGCTACTAACAATGATTAGGGTATTGTTAACACTTGGAATTTTTTCAATGAAGTCCGAAGGTATGCAATAGGACTTGCACTGGGACATGTATGGATCCATGCTAAATACATTGATTATTTGGTTTGTGTTCATGGTGCTAAGTCTAGTAGAACACTGCCGTCGGGTGTCATTTCCCAATAGGTTTCAAATTGACTCAGTGATATTAGCGTGATACTCTCAGTCAACGCGTTGGCAAATGTAAACTCTAAACGTACATTCCCTGTTCGTACTATGCTCATATCCTGGGTCCCCGACAAGTCCAAAACAATAACCCCATGATTTTTTGAAAACATTGAATCGGTTATTCCATTTTCAAATAGTTGAGAGTCATGATCTAAGGATTGCATGGTCAACTCGTACAGAGTTCTATAGGATTTTTTGTCAAATGATAGAGTGTACAGTGGAATACCATTCACTTTGCACACAAGGCTAGATACACCGAAAAAATTAAAATCATGGGGGGATTCAGTCCAGGATCCAACAGTACTGCCACTATTCACAAAGGCCAAAGCCAATTTTGATGGGATTTCTCCATTGATAAATGATGAATCGCTATAGCTACGAGAGCCGCTGGCAATGTTATGTTGATTAGTGATCGTATGGGGGACAAGAAGTTTAATGTTGTTGCCATTGGCTCTTAGCTTTTCCACTGCCGATGCAATAGTGCTCATAACTTGTTGTTTTCGGACGTGGAGAATTGCAAATGTGATAATTACACTGGCATCAGGTGCTGCAAGAAGTGTTTTTCTCAAAATGAAATTCGATGGGGCCAGCTGTAACTTTATGTCAATCTTGACATTGGGGGGTAGCCATTGGGATATATTGAATATCTCATGATTTAATTTTCCAACCACATGATACTCCTGAGTCACTGCAGTAGTCAACTCACCGTCAGTATCAACACCTGATTGATATTCATAGCCCAATGATTGTCCTCTCAACTCCTTGTATGCCTTTGGTGTCATCATCATAAATTGTATGTAGCTTGCATAGTTTGATAAATTATTGCTAGTGCTCACCAACGTTCCATTAATAAATACATTAATTTGTTTGAATAGGTTGTGTAGAATATCGTTTTCGTAGGAGAGACCGTCGGCAACAGTTGGAGTTGTATTATCTGACATTTTCTACAGCACAACATTTCTATCAATAAATTATGATGACAAATCGATGAAATAGTCTTCATTGGAAAATATTTGAAAGTGTCTGTTTTCCAAGAGGGGTTGTTGGGGGTGAAATTGTTCACAGTAGCCATACTTGACACTGACATCAACATTTTCATTATTGAATAGATTCAATGAGGAAATAATTGATGGATATGCTTCCTTGTGGGGGAGATAAGTCATATTAAGAGATGAAATCCTTCTTTGATCTAACAATCTTTTTCTTCTTCTTCTTCTTCTGCTTATTAGTCTTCGTTATTTTATTCCTCAAAGTCCTTGCTGATGTCCTTCGCTTACTTCCTGGGTGGAGACTGATGAGTGAATGACGCACACGCATCCTTTTCAATCCCTCCCTATTTTGTCGAGATTTTAATTGCTCGCCAACGGCTCTTGCTGAAGATCTAATATTCTCCTTAACACTCTCCTTGAAATTCTTACCTGACCCCCAGTCCTGTAGTGTGGAGGCAGCAAAATTTGATGCAGCAGGTACAAGATATTTTCTGGCAAGGTGCAGTGCAGAACGAAATAGCCTAGCAAACCAGCTACCAAGACCATAGCGAGACATTGTAGTACGACCCTTGTAGTAGTCCAATCAATTGCCTATTTGACGTGGATTCAAAGCACAAACATAACACTCGATGTCGGGGCAGACAAATGGAATACTTCTATTGTTCCTTTTAAGTGAATGTGCTGTCGCCGACAATAGGTCGAAAATGACATGTAATCGCAGCTAAGCCTTTTGAAATTGCTAGAGAATCACCTAGTGCAGTTCTTAGTGTTAACTGACAGAGTTCCAAATAGGAAGTGCTTAGGAGAACATATTGAAGATGCTTTATATTGTAGTGGTAAATATGTTCTTGATTGGTTTTTCGTTCAAGAACTCGTAGGAGGGGAACATTTGAGTTACCGACTCTCGATGTTTCCACAAAGGATGCATAGAGAAATATACAAGTGTCCTCGGAGAAGGCAGGCGGGTAGTCAGCAAAAATGAAATTAGTGTTTCCGGCACTTTTACCGTTGATTATATTGAGCTTAAAGCCAAGAAAATCCTTTAGGTTATCATTGAGAATAACCTTTTCATTGGCAATAGGTGAACTAATGTAGATCTTGCCCTCCTCCTTTGAATAGTTGAAATGAAAAGCTCCTTTTTTACGAGCGGAAATTATTTTATTGGTAGTACGACACAAATCATTCACACAAGTGAGTTCCTCATATGGCAATACAACATATAGATATTCAAATGAATTGATCTTATCAATTTTATCTCGATCGCTAACGAGTGGAAAATCATCATGTAGATTGCTAATGAGTGACCAATCGTGGGGTCTAATTTTTATATCATATTCACAATCCTTTCTAACGATATTATACGTATTTTTGAGAATACAGTCGACAAGAGCCACTTCATACGCACCGTCAAATTTGATGGTGGGGGAGAGTTTAGTCCAAAAATCACTTGTTCTATTCAAGTCGTTGTAGAGAGGATCGGAAACATTGGACATAAAAGTTACATAGAAATCATTGGCCATTGTCAATATCTTCAACACCGATCCAAGAATCAAAATCAGAGTTGTATCCTAGCCACCGAACAAATAACTTTTTCCTATCCCTGCAAGTACGAGTCTTCTACATCTTTTCAATTTGATAGACTTCACTATTATATTTACCCTTTTGTAGTTCATAGTCATAAAAGCAGCCGAAAATATCTTCATCTCTGGTATCGCGCAAACGGTACGTTATGGGTTTAGTGTCTAGGATTTTTGCCACTTAGAAAAGTTCGGTGGACCACAAGTAATTCCCCTTTTCAAAAACATTACTTGTCCTATTAATTCGAACAGTATCACCAACATTGAATTTATTTTTTTTCTTGACAATCGTTTCATTGGAATATTGTTTAAGAAAGGTGTCAATTGTATCATGATCATAATGATGAACTTCCGTTGGGGATGAGCTGGACAAGGATCGATGAGGTCGATGATTATAAATAAACATGATTTTATCTAAATCATGAATAAACGCCGGTGTAGTTTTCAATGTATAATATCTTGAAATTAAAAGTCGAATAGTTCGTATCAATCGTTCGGCTAATGCAGCCGTTATGGGGCTATGACGTTGATAGAGTAGTGCACTATGTGTAACTATTACTTTCTAAACATTGGGGTTAACAAATTCACTTCCGCGATCCGTTTGAATTTTTTTTATATTAATTCTTTTCGAGAATACTTTCAATGGCCTGAGCAACTTCAACGCCTCTCTTTGGTCGCATTGGAATTGTATATGCTAATCGACAAAATACGCTGATTGTGAGTAGAATATTGCTTTACTGTGGATTTTGACGTCTTTGGATCTCTTCTAGAGTAAGGAGATCTGCTTGCGTTATATGCATTGGGTACAAGGCTTTAGTTTTTCAATATTGATTAGCACGAAGTCTATGATTTCTATGTAGGGTGTAACTTGATTCATTTTGTAGATAGTCTTGTACGCTTTTAGTGTGAACACCGTTGACCTTGGAAAGAGTGGTGGGGGAACTTAAACTCCCCACCTCACCAATATTTTCATAAACATCTTTCAGAACTTCAACCATTTTGAACGTAAACACGTTGTGTAACGTCCGCTACCCTTTTTATACTGACGGTTGGAAATGGTGGTGGTGACTTGATACGTCTTCGCTTTTGTCTAGCTATCAGTGGTGTGCTAGTATTTTCCAAAATTGATTTAAAATCTTCTTCTTCTTCATATTTTAATGGTGTTGACAATGATGCATGTTAATTTAATTTTTTTAGAATTTGTCTATTGCTAATAAGACTTTTGGGGAAGTTTAATGTATTTAGAAAGTTGTATAGATGAGAGTCAAATGATAATAGTCCTTTACGATTTGTAACCATATCATAGATTAAATCAATTAGATTATAGCTCTTGCCCTGAATTATAATCCCTTTCCCATTGGTCTCAACTTGAATATGATCTTGACAACTTTTACTGAAATAGTCTAGGAGTCGTGTTCTTTTTTAACGATATTAGTAGGGCCTTAGATTTACGATTTGCAATACAAATTAATCCGATTATTCCTTCTTTAATTGTGTTCCAGCAGCAGAATCTTGAGGAGAAAATTAATTTTTGTGATCAATAGCAGCAGCAGCAGTGGGCTCCACATAATAAGGTTAATTTTTGTCAACTCGGCAAAGTGCATCTTGAAGTAAAAGCAGTTTTTATCATGCTCAATATTCTCGTTGTCAAGGAATTTACTCAGATTTTTCTCAAAGTGTTCCACGGGTGAGAGTGCGAGTTCTGTTGGAGTCAATTTATTTGGTTTTGCCATCTAGAGAAAACTGTTTACAAGTCCTGCAATTATCGGCAGTAAAAGTGTGAAAAAGCTACCGCCCGCCTGAAGAAGTCGTTTCTTTTTAAAATTCTTTCCTTTGTTCTTAGAGGCCAATGTACGTACAATGGAACGATGTTGCTTTGCCTGTTGCTTAACTACTTCTGGCAGTTGAACATTGCCCTCGGTCAAATTTAAACAAAGTTCAGATATTAGATTACTGAAATCATTGTCAATACCATGTTTGAGTATGGCTTTCCTAAGCGGGGGTTTTGAAGTGCTTAGAACTAAAAACAGATGTCTATTTTCATGTAGTTTCTTCAGTATCATGATACCGACTAATCGGTCTTTTTAGTGTTCACTGGCAGATATACTGTAATTTCATTGTCAAAAATATATGTGACTACACGCAAATCCTTGAGTGTATTTTGATTAAGATCCAATAGGATGTAGCTGTGGGGTTTATTAGTTGCCTGATTGTATGCTGAGGGCAGAAATTTAGGGGTGCCTGGATAGATTTGTTTATTGAGGGTTATTAGCGAGCTAGAATCACGAACAACTCTGTTGATGATATAGTAGGTGCAGTTCAATACAAGTGTTCGCATACATTTGCTCTGATGAAAGAGATTGTGTAGAACCAGAGTAACGGAAATATGTTCATGATGAGAGTGAACAGTGAACAGTAGTAGCATTTCCTGGGACCATTGTTCAATAGATTCAGCCAGATCGTCAATGATCAGCCAAGAGTTTGGTTCAATAATGCTGAAAACATCAAGTCCCTGTATGAACGTATCTGCACCAAACCCGTGGTGGCAGCAATTGCTTTTATTTTGGCGTATGACTCCTGCCAAATACTGTAACAATAGTAGATTTTTTCGGCTTTTCCACAAACATTTTATCGCAATTTTTAATTATTTTAGTGAAGAGTGTTGTTTTGCCAGACATTGATGGCCCGCAAAGAAAGGATCTGAATGGTGTTTTAAATAGATACATGTTCCCTTCAATACTTCACCTAGACAACTAACTGTAGACCATAGCTGTCTAATGACTAAATAATTTCCCTACTACTACTCCGTTCAAGAATAATAATAAGAAGGAGAAGACGAATAAAGAATCATATTTTCTTTTATTATCACAATACTTAAAAAATACTACATTGAAAAAAAAGCACATTAAACATGAAAAAATACACTTTTTTAATTTATTTATAATAAAAAATACAACATTTACATAGGCACAGAGAAAAAACACTTAAATAAATACACTTTTTTTTGTTTATTTATAGAAAAAATACAACATTTAATAGAATAATGCACTTGAAATAATATCACTTTTTTTTTAATGAAACATGTATATTTACAAAAAAATATGCTCTAAGTAAAAAAAAATAACTTTGGTAGTGGCTGGCGGTGCGCCCCCCACTGGCCCCCCCTGTCGCCCCCCCCCCCCCAAAGGCCGCGAGCCCCCCCCCCCCAAGGTTTTAAGAAAAATTTATTGGCCTTTATTCAAACCGAGACTTTCCCTATGGATAACGCATTCGGCCCAGTCTGAAGTTAAATAGTGACCAAGGGGGAGGGTAGTCACCCCGTCTTGACAAACATAGACCTTGTCGGAAATGGTACTCATGGAAATTTTTACAACATTACAGTAAAGTTTCTGCATTTGTGACAATGAATTGCCAGTAATTTGGCTCGTGGAATTGTATTTTGAACAATACGATTTCTCTAGATGCCCATGTTGAAATTATTATCCACATAGCGCATGAGCACTCCTTTGCAACCTTTCTTGATTTCCTCGTCGTGTGTCTGTATAAAGTACCTCTACTTGCCCCTTTTCCGGCCACTGTACCCTAGCCACATTGTAGTAGAATTCCAACATGAGCTTTTTAGAGATCTCCAAGATCGCACTGCCTGCAGTAATATTTTTATTCAGAACAATGCTTACTTTTTTTCCTATTCAATAGTACCATGACCGGGCCAATGATTGTGAAGGAAGTGTAGTTTAGATCGGCAAAAATTCGAGCACATTGTTTGGGATCGGTAACGATGTTAAAACGATTCCTATTGCGAACACTCTCACACATTTTTCCGAAAGCCGAATTCAAGATGAGTTTATAAATTTCTTTTTCGGCTTTCGTTTGTGC
The DNA here is from genome assembly GCF_049724085.1 of Artemia sp. Qi Xiang Cuo. NCBI lineage: Eukaryota > Metazoa > Arthropoda > Branchiopoda > Anostraca > Artemiidae > Artemia > Artemia sp. Qi Xiang Cuo. Next base: position 20,576,855 of record NC_142796.1, on the reverse strand, counting down.
TTCAGAACGTTTCTTGACAAAAATGTTAACAAACGTTTTTAGATATGGTTTTTGGCTAAACTGGAGCGCTCTGTGAACCTTTGTGACGTTGAAACCGTTGTTGCACATCCATTTAAAGGCCACATGATGTACAACAATATTTTTTTCGGAAGAAGGTCAGCAATAAGTTTTGGTTTTGAAGGTGACCAATGCAATCCATCCACCTCGACTAAACGCCTATTGCGAGGGCTTAAAGAGTCCCTAGTCAAAGGCTTAATGATGCACGGAAAAATAATATCCTTTTCTGAATCGTGAAATTTGACTGGTATCTCCTCAACAATTTAAAAAAACCACCCAACCGGCACATTGTCCTCAACACTGTTGTCAATGTTAAAGAAATGGGGAGCATGAGGGTCATTGAGCCATTTATAGTCATCGCACGGTAGTGCATAATGGGACATGGCCGAGGGGTAGAGAGAATTCATATCAAGATAAACTGCATCCGATTTTGTTCTCGTATTCTCTCCTGTCGTATCAGTTTCAAAGATACAATCCCCGGGAAAAATTTACCCACCGGTCATTGACCTTTCAATGTACAGGTGTTGATCGATGTCTGTAAAAAGCCAGATTTTTCCCCCCCTAATTTTTAGGATGAGATCCATCACTAGATGAGGAGAGGAAAAATAATAGCCCAAATCAAGATTAAATTCCCCATAGATTTTGTCCGTATTTGTACACATAATGTCTAACAAAGTTAACACATCACTCGATAAATATAGCTTGCAGTAGTCAAGCCCATTTTTACACCCTCCCTCTGCCCAAACTTTTTTAGCAAAACTGTATTCATCGGGGGTGCACCTACGATCGTGTAGACTGTCATAAAACGATTCAATACAAGGAATAGTTTCCTCGGCGAATCTCGACATGGAACAATAATAATCATAAGGATATATGCCCTTGACCGTCAACAAATCGTATAAATCATTTATAAATTGTTGCTTGAGAAGCAGGAAGGCGTTCCAGCCTTCATTGTTTTTCTGCACCTCAATCAATTAACTCAATCATCTGGGGACAAAACTATAAGAATCTAAATAGTGAATTTTATCCGTGTACTCAACATCGGCTTCAACAAATTTCCACATAAATTCCAAAACAAGCAACTTTTCGATGATTTAGGAATGATATTGTAGGAAAAGCTGTCTATCACCCATAAATCATCCACTGTTCCATTTCTTTGAAGATGTGCCATTGCTGGTAGCACATACTTCAGATCGTAGTTAGAGTTATGTATAAAAACCGGAAGAAAGAGTTGTTCTTTAGTTTTTAAGTTATATGATATGTCAGCCTACGCTAGACATCTACTTTTTTCCCGTTTAAATACGGTCAATATGGTGATTGGGATTCTGGATTGCTTCTATCGGGGCAAGAGCACGAGTAAGAACCCAAAAAAACGTTCCATTTTCTAATGCCAGTTGCTCTGTATCCGATAATGGCATTGGGTATTTGGTGTGACACAATCGTGAAATTGCGCCATTTGTTGTTTTTATTAAGGATACCAATAACTTTTCCATGCTACGCTCCTCATCCATAGCCAAAAAAACTCTTCCGGCTGCATTTTATAGACGCAATCATGACGGGCATGCGCACAAGAACACGAAACTAGTTTGTCTTCTTTGACTATATTTGGCTTTGATGGGTCCGATACCTCAACCAGTCTAGTTTCACAGTCCAAACATACTTTATCAACTTGTAGCTGGGAATATTGGAAATTTTTAAATTGTAAAGTCTCTTTGCCTTCTGCCGGCATTTCTATTCGTTGATTCCCATGAATTTTGCAATGCCCCATGTGATCCGAGAATGTTCGCTCAGATCTAAATGGAGAAAGGCACATGGGGCAATAGAGACGTTCCCCTTTCTTCACACCTTGGGATAGGAGTCGACTTATTGCTGTAACGGGGAAAAAATGACCATAGGAATTTACATCTTTGGGAGGCTCGTAAATAACCCAAACCCAATTTTTAACATTATCTACCGACGGTGTCTTAACTGAATATAAAACTCCTTTTTTATTTGGTTTCTTTCTCCCATCTACAAATTCCGTGTCATACTGGAGAACAACCACCCCCAACCCAAGATTTTCATTTGCTTTTTCAAATATGGTTATTTCTTTCAAGGACACCGGATACTTTCCCTCTAAACAATCAAAATTTGCTTTAGGGAAATCTTTTCCACCGTTACGAAAAAGGCTGTCGTGATTTTTTAATGTTGAATCATTTTTTAGTGTTTTATGGGCTGCTGCTAAAAATGCATACTTAAAACAATGCAGCCCTGTGTCAAATTTGAAACCCTGAACCCCTTTGGTAGCCGACGAATCTGGGTGACATTTTATTTGTCGACTACCCGCGCCGCTCCCCTTAAAATAAAGTTTTTTTTAAATCTACTGAGATTCGGATCCATGTGTTCAATGTATAAAATTGTGGACCCACTTCCCCTCTCGTTAAACGGGTCCAAAGTGGAAATTAATTTATTTACCCAGTTGAAAAAGTTGCTCTCAAATTTATATAGACCAGGGTAACAATTTTGATTGCCAGTTGGAAAAATAAAATAAAAAATATCCCAGGAAATTCCCTTTTGTAAATGAACTTTTTGATTTACTGATGCTTTAACCCCCCCTTTACCCTCCTATTTCTGAATCTGAATCTTAATAAGTGCTCTAATTCGGTCGATGTACCTATGGAGAACATTCACAGAGTCTGTTAAAAAGACCCCACCGTCAATCACGTTTTCTTCGGGAGGGTTAAAATCTACCCTATATGTTTGTAAGTGACTTAAAGCAGACTCTAACAAATAAAATTCATGTAATACCGGGGACATGACACTATTTTTATGTCCTGCACCTATTTGTACAGGACCCAATTCACTAACTATAAAACTACCGTCAAAAATGTCCCCGGAAAAATTAGGTCTAACAATTTGCATAAGACTGCCCATTTCTTCAGCTGTAAATTGAAAATCCAGGGGGATATTAAATGGCATACTTTCACTAACATCATCCGGCAAGAGGGGACAATTACCCATGATACTTTGAAGTCCCGTGCCAGGGAAGGCAGAAGTTTTCACAGCTTCCCCCTGATACTAGAAAATGAATGGATTAATTTTTTTTTTTTGACGAAAGTTTTATCACAATTATAGCACACTTTTTTTTCTTAATTGGATTCGAATTTATAAAACAAATGCATAATAAATTATAAATTTTTCCTTATAGCATTATTTATAAAACAAGTGAATAATAAATTACAAATTTTGTTAATAGCACACGTGCACATGCGCACAAACACACACACACACACACACACAAACACACACACACACACACACACACACACACACACACACACACACACACACACACACACACACACACACACACACACACACACACACACACACACACACACACACACACACACACACACACACACACACACACACACACACACACACACACACACACACACACACACACACACACACACACACACACACACACACACACACACACACACACACACACACACACACACACACACACACACACACACACACACACACACACACACACACACACACACACACACACACACACACACACACACACACACACACACACACACACACACACACACACACACACACACACACACACACACACACACACACACACACACACACACACACACACACACACACACACACACACACACACACACACACACACACACACACACACACACACACACACACACACACACACACACACACACACACACACACACACACACACACACACACACACACACACACACACACACACACACACACACACACACACACACACACACACACACACACACACACACACACACACACACACACACACACACACACACACACACACACACACACACACACACACACACACACACACACACACACACACACACACACACACACACACACGCACACACACACAAAAACACACACCCACGCGCACACACACGCACACATGCAGACACACAGGTACGCACACGCACAGATGCAAACAAACATGCGCATACACGCTCAAATATTCTTACAGGTTGAAAATGAGTTTCTAACCCCTTAGCTTATATTCCATTAGCCTATAAGTAATTGTCTCTGAAGTCAGATAGAAACGTGCTGTGGAAACAATTTAGGAAATTTCAGAATTTCTACTTCAAAAATTCTTAATTTTCTCATAACTTTCGATTGATTAACCTAAACGAAATAATTTAAAAATATTCAGAATCAGCACTCAAATAGAATTCAGTAGATATGTATTTTAAAAAATTTACAGAACTTAGATCAAACATAGGAAATAATGATATGAAAATATATATCATTCAATCATTACATTGATATTGAATTTGTACTATCTCAATGAATTATTGACTAGACACGACGCATGCACCACTCACACACACACACACACACACACACATTTACGCACACTCACACATGCACACACACACACATACACACACATGCGCACACACTCACTCATGCACACACACTCACATTTACACACTCACACTTACACACACACACATACACACACACACGCACACACACACACTTTTACAGTGTTGAAAAAAATGGCGAAAAGGCTAATTCATTAACCTATAGAAAAAAAGGTTTTATTTTCTATGTGAAATAGCGATTATTTTATAAAGTTAAAAAAAAAAACATGTTCATTTTTTCACCCCATCCTCAAAACTCAATTCCTCCTTGAATTATTTACACTAAATACTTGCCTCCACCCCCTCCCACAGAAAGTTCAGAAAGACGCAAAAGAATGTTTTTTTTGTTAATAAAAAAATTCAAAATATTCCGCTATCTCTGCGGGGAGCAGACAAATTTAAAACAATGGTCGGGGGGCGGGGAGATTAACATTTTAATATCTCTTACATAAAAGTTTACGATGTTGAAAAATGGCGAAAAGGGTAATTCATTAGCCTATAGAAAAAAGGTTTTATTTTCTATGTGAAATAGAGATTATTTTATAAAGTTAAAAAAAACATTCATTTTATTTTTCACCCCATTCTCAAAAGTCAATTCCTCCTAGAATTATTTACACTAAATACTTGCCTCCACCCCCCTCCCACAGAAAGTTCAGAAAGACGCAAAAGAGTTCTTTCTTTTCTAATAAAAAAATACATTATACTCAGCTATCTCTGAGGGCAGCAGATAAATTTAAAACAATGGTTGGGGGCGGGGGGATTAACATTTAATATCTCTGACATACGCTTTTACAATGTTGAAAAACGGTGAAAAGGAAATACTTAAAAAAAACAAAAAAAAAGTTGCATAGATATAGTTAGAATCTACAGGTGAAGACACTCACATTTCCAAATTAAGACTTCTGTCGAGTGCAGTCCGTTTCTTGCATAGATGTTGTGGCGATGTCACTGGTTTGTACAGATGAGCCAGTGGGGCTCCCCATCATGTGAGCAACCATCCATTCTCTTTTCAACTTTCTACCTGGTTACATAGGAGTTGGCACCGGTAGGTTTTGAGCAGGCAGCGCCGGTCTGGAATGGATGTGAGTGGTCCCCAATGGACCGCCTATCTCCACTTGTTGTATTGAACCAACGTCTTTAGTCTTAACTCTCTTTTCCGGGGGAGAGTAATTGTAGGAATCCTCTTCCTTAAAAAGAAGGCAAAATTTAGCATGGAAAAAACAATTCCTTTTTTTTACAGAAGAGAAAATTAGTCTGCACGTAGAATCCCCCTTTAACCACACGGAATCAGAGTCTCTCTCAAGCCCCGCAAAGTTCTTTTAAAAGATACAAGAATTACTTATTTAACTAGAAAATTTTGTTTTTAACGGGTACCAAGTAAAGAAAAACCATGTTAGAATTGATGCATTGCCCCCTCCTTCCCTGTTATATATTTTTATAAAAGCCTCGTATTCATCTGAGAAATCCATTTGATTTCATCAAATACAATTGAAAAATATCCGTCTAATTTGGCCAAAAACAAACTCTCTTTCTTCAAAGCGTTTAGAATTACACGTTTCCATTCCATTGTTTTCTTAATTCAGATAATGCGCATGCCAAATGTTGTTTTGAAATTATCCCCTCATGGTAACAGGTTAAACACAAATGGTTTTATGGTAGCACATTTTAAACGCATGATTGGAAAAAGGACATTTTTGAACGAAAAAGAACTGTTTCAAAACAATTAAAACTTGTAAACATAGCAGTGGAGGAGAGTTTTTATTTACATAATGGAAAAAAAAGCGTAAAATGCGTTTTCTAGCGAATATACTGAACATATTTTATAGTTTGTATTGTTGGAGGGGAGGGGGCTAAGTCCCCCTGAAATTTGAATTTACTGGAAAAAAGATTTTTTTATCTGGAAATACATGCTTTTTATCTAAGAAATTCAGTAAACTATACTCACATTGACAAATGAAATATCCATTGTTTTCAAAGTTAATAAATTTCAGTGTACTATGTTCGATATGTTAAAACATAATGGAAATTAGATTGTAGTGCATGAACATTTTATACAGAATTTCAATGACGAATTGTAAGCAGTTCTCTGATTGGCTGCCTAAAAAACAGGTGTCAGCTCGAAAAAAACACTCTGGTTGAAAAACTTGGAGTTGAAACAAATTTGTGTGGAGAATCCCCGTTTTAGCCCAGAAACCTGTCTGGTTGGCCCAGAAACCTGTCTGGTTGGCCAAGAAAGCTGTCTGGTAGGTTTTGCATAATTCCATATGCAATTGACAACAATATCAATAATCTGCCATGGAAAGGTGCCATGGAACGTAAAGGCCCAGAAACTTAGAGTTGACCCAGAAACCTGTCTGGCTGGCCCAGAAACCTGTCTGGTTGACCAAGAAAGCTGTCTGCTTGACCAAGAAAGCTGTCTGGTTGGTTTTGTATAATTCCATATGCAATTGACAACAATAGCAATAATCAGTCTGGTATTCTGCCATGGAAAGGTGCCATGAAACGTAAAGGCCCAGAAACTTAGAGTTGGCCCAGAAAACTGTCTGGTTGGCCCAGAAACCTGTCTGGTTGACCAAGAAAGCTGTCTGCTTGACCAAGAAAGCTGTCTGGTAGGTTTTGTATAATTCCATATGCAATTGACAACAATAGCAATAATCAGTCTGGTAATCTGCCATGGAAAGGTGCCATGGGAATTGCTATACGGGCAGCAGAAGTATAACTTAGATCTCTACTGCTGACGCCACCCGTTTTTTTTCTCTCTTTTTTTGTTAGCGATATCGACCTCCGGGCTTCAACCATCATCCCGGCTAATCTGGTTCTTAAAAATAAATACTGTCATCTTGGGCTCGCCATGCATATTGGTTCGTAGGAAGCAGAAGAAAAAATTTTTCTTGAAACAAAAATTCTACCTTCCGCTTTAGAATTTTGTTGATTTTCATTTTTATTTTATGGAAGAAAATAGATAAGTAAAAGAGCATTAGGTACTTCAGAATGTTATTACAGGTAGGACAATCACTATGTCTAAGAATAAAATAATGTTGGCACAAGGTATTATTATTTTTTCCATAACAGGGCAATTCGTATCGAAGGAGTTGTCGTAGAAACTTCAAAAAGGGCTCATTCGATTGGAAATTGGAATAACTAGTGCCCTTTTTAATAGTCGACAGTGATTGGAAGGCAGCTAACACCCCTTCCAATCCCACTGTTTCCCCAAACACACCCAATCAAAATTTTAAGATAGCCATTTTGTTCAGAGTAACTGATTTCCAGAGAAAAAATATGTTTTTTTGAGGAGGTTACTCCCCCACAACCCTTAGGGCAAGGGTTTTGTAGTTATGCCCTGGGGGTATATAAGAACGGTGTTGGCACAATGTATTATTTATTATTTTTTCCTTTAGACCAGGGCACTTCATATCGGTTCAGTTCAGTTCAGTTCAATATGGGTTTTAATTCAAAAAAATATATATAAAAATTTACTTAACTTAGTTCCTTGTGCATTGATGCACGTTTGGGCCCGTAATAATTGCACACTCTAAATACAGCGTGGCCTCCTGTCCTCTCCAATTTCCACCCCGAACCGCCATCAAATAACAATAAATTTAACACAACTTCTCCTCCGCTCACACCCCTTGAAGTATCAAACTAAAATATGATAATTAATAATAATATCGACAAATTCTAAACATAATAATAATAAAATAAATCTAGTAAAAAAAATTTAATCTTTTAGATATTTTTTCACATTCTTTTTAAAGGAGCCGAGAAACCTATATGACCTCAGCTCTTGCGGAAGTGCATTCCACTCTCTAGCACACGCAATTCTAGGAGAAAATTCCGACCTAGCTGTCGGTGTCGGGGGTATGTAAATGTCTGATGAAGATTGTGTATTTAAACTATGGATTTTTGATGCTAGTGTGAATAAGCCTCTAAATGGTGATGGGAGTGTTCCTGAAAAATATTTAAAACAAAAAATGGTGCAAGATAGTCGGTAAAGTGATGCCATTGATAGTCTGTTCGGTGGTGGGCCTAACATTTGAAGTGCTTTATTGTGAACTGAGTTTAGTCTCTGTAAGTGTCTTGAAATTAGATTGCCAAACCGTAGAACAATATTGAAAGTGAGGCTTGATAACGACATTGTAAATCAGGATCAGTATTTTTTTAGGGAAATGGTGACTGAGTTTTCTCAAGATTCCAAGGTTCCTTGAAAGCTTCGTCTCGATACTTGCTATGTGGTGTCTGAACGAGAGGTTTTCGTCGATTACAAACCCTAGGTAACAAACGTGTCCTTTTTCTGGTCTCTTGATAAGCCCACGAGAGGTTTCAATACCAATCACATCAGGAGCCAGCGAATCTATACGTGAAAAAAAAAAACACTCGATTTGTCAATGTTGATGACTAGACGATTTGCGTCCATCCAGAGGTAGGTTTCTTCAAGAATTTCTTGGAGCTTCGTTTTGAGAGACTTGATGTTCCATTCTGAGCTTGCCATAAGTGAATCATCCGCAAATGCCGTTCGTTCGTCCTCGGCTTCTACTATAGACCCCGGCGTCGTTTGTGGGTGACATAGTTTGCTGTAATAAGGGCTACGACTTGCAGGAGTCAGTACTTGCTGAAGATCATTTACGTGAACAAGAAACAATACCGGTCCCAATTTAGAGCCCTGTGGCACCCCGCAATTAACTACGACACCATTTGTATGGTCATTTCCTGTGTAAATTCGACGATTTTCCAGGTAAGACTTAAACCAATCTAGGACTTGGCCACGAACTCCAATATGACCCAGCTTTCCTAGTAATATTTCGTGGTGCATGCTATCAAACGCTTTCTTAATATCTAGAAGCACTGCTGCAGGTAAAGCACCCGAATCTAGGATTTTGTTTACGAATAAACTTAGTGAAGTAAGGTCGTCTTCGGTTGAATGGCCAGCCCTTAGCCCGAATTGGCGGCTGCTAAAAAAGCCTTTGGCCTCTAAATATTGGTAAAGCTGGTTTTTCATTGGCGTTTCAAAGACTTTCGAGAAAACTGATAAGATTGAGATTGGTCTATAATTTTCTGTGTCTGCATGACTTCCACCTTTGTGAAGAGGTATTATCTTTGCCTTCTTTAACATTTCAGGAAAAACCCCTTTATCTAATGAAAGATTTACAAGGTAAGTTAGCGGCTCAGCAACGGTCGTCATTACTGCTTTCAGTGCCTTTGTGTGGACCAGGTCGAAACCTAAAGCAGAAGACCACTTCAAATTTTTTACGAGTAATTCGAGCTCACCTGGTGTTACAGGACTCACTGCCATTGATTTCATACACTTTGGGCCAAGGTATTCTTTGTATGACTTAGATAGTATCCCGACGGAATTTGCTGTGGTATCGCCAATATTTGCGAAAAATGTACTCAGCGATGCGGCAACCTGTGTAGGTTCTCTAATTTCTTCATCATTCACGACCAATTTCGCTGGTAATGTGGAAGACTTAGTGGTTGGCCGTAGAACCGATTTGATAATTTGACAAACTTTTCGACCATCCTTCCCGCTTTCCGTCAGCTTTTAGAGGATGACAACCAACCTCACAGCCCTTAGGGTAAGGGTTGTAATTTATGTCCTGGGGGGATATACGGTGTTTATAGAATTGTTGTCGTAGAAACTCAAAAAGGGAACATGAGTTTGGAAATCGGAAAACCTAGTATCTTTTTTAGAAATCGTCATTGAGTGTAAGGCTTGACATTATTATTGTAAAAATTAATGTGGGTAAGATGTATCATTTTTTTGTTGTTGTTGTTGTTTAGACTATGATATCTTTTATTAAAGAAGTCGTTACAAGATCTTTAAACAAGACTTCTTTAATTGAAAATAGAAAGGGAAGATGCCCTTTTTAATAGTCAAAATTTATTGGAGGGAAACTAATCCCCCTCCCACGTCAACGATCCCATTTGCCTTTATGTTTAAAAACTCAATATTGCCTTAATATTAAATCAAAATGCACTGTGTTAATGCTAATTCCCAATAAGGCATCTCAGCAGTATCCGAAGAACGACTGAGGGTATTATGTTCAAACTTTCAGGGCTTCTTCTGCTCTTAAAATTTGACCAAATCAAACTAGCATAAGTGTATCCAAGCTATCAAAGAAAGTAAACAAATTTTTTTGCGAATGTTATCAAGTTTTCCATTTCAGGTCAGCTAGAGGAGGTATGAAACTAAATTAAACGCTACTATTTGTGTCCAGATTTTTATAAGGGTCTATGTTGTTAAATTTTGCTGAAAATTGTTTTCCAGCATACAAATAGCAGGCCAAAATATAAATTCTTAAAAAAACGAAAAGATTTAAAGTATGATTTTCTTTTTCCCTGAAAAGACTATGTCTATATAAAACCAACAGAAATTAATTAAAAAACTTGTTTCCAAAAAATAAGTTTTTTCAAAGAAAAGTAAAGAACTCCATTAAACAAAAAATGAGCAAAATTAAAATCAAATAATCTACCAAGCGTAAAACTACCACAGATCAGCATCGATAAATAAATCAAACCCAAAACGAACAGAAATTACAATAAATAACCGAGTCAAACTCAAAACGAGCAGAAATTAACGTAAGTTCGGCTCAAAACCTCTATGCCTTCCCAAGGTCAGTACATAATTTGTACTTTACTGACATAAATACAAATGAATGTGCATTGTCAGTTTAATATACATATACTGATATTTAGTAATCAAAATGTTAATATCATTTGATTTATTAAAGTTATAAAAGTAAAAGCATTTTTTTTTCAGTAAATTGCAAATTATGTTCTGGCCTTGTGAAGGCATAGGGGTTTTGAGCCCAACTTATGTTAATTTCTGCTCGTTTTGAGTTTGACTCGGTTATTAATTGTTATTTTTGTTCGTTTTGGGTTTCATTTATTTATCGATGCTGATTTGCGGTAGTTTCCCGCTTGGTATCTAGAGCTAGTATAGAAATATATTTATAGAAATGAATTACATTATTTTTGCACAGTTAGCAGAGCACACTGAAGTTGAAGTAGCCTTAAACTTTGACTTGAAACGTTATAACTTGACCACTTCTTTCAGAAAAGAATTCCGGAGGGTTATTCCGTGCTGATAAGAAAAGAGGGTAAAGTGCAGTTTAGTTCCTTCTGTAGTGTAGGGTACAGGAGACCTATGGTGAAGGTGCAGGTTTGTTCTCCCTTATAAAACAACTTATTTCAGCAGATACAAAGAAGAAACCCATTTGCGGTATTCTGTGGGACCCCAAAGTCCAGTACTAGTATCAAATCCTGCGAATGGCAGTTTACGCTCGTCAAGTTCTGGCTGTACCGACCACATGTGCCCCAGTTAAACGGATTTTTAGCACGAAAGGACTGATAGTGACTGCAAAAAGACCAATGGCTCCAGGCAGAGTGAAAAAACTCACTTTTGTTACATCAATTGTAACTGAAGTGATGTAACCGCTGATTTAAAATTGTTGGTGTTGTTAAGCCATGGTATCTGATTTGTATAAAGTGTTTTTTCGATGTTGTTATTTATTTGTTTGTTTTTTACTTCCTTTTCGTATATATTTGATGAACAGGAGATGTTTGAACTTCAAACTTTGAAAGTTATACACACATTACGTTATTACCTGAGTGTTTTAGGGAAATGTTTACAAGGGGTGTTAATTTTCATAATTACTCGACTAGAACATCAACGCCAGTTTGGCGACCTCAGGTTATTACAAAGCGATCTGTTTTTTCCATATGACATGTTGGTTTTCGGGTGTGGGACCCATTAACGCAGGCAATTTCAACAATTGATGAGCTAAATGAATTTCGTAGTAAATTAAAAGGACAGTGTTTGTCTACATATGAGTTTTAATCCTTGCTGGGCGAATTTTCTCTCAAGTGATTGTGACTACTTTTTTTTGGGGAGGGCGACGAGGAGGTAGAATATAATGAATGATTTTTAGTTTTGTGTCTTCGGTATCCAATTAGGTCGTGAAATTATTAGAAATTAATTTATTTTTATTTATTTATTTTCTTATTATTATTATTTGTCCTTTTTTGGGGGGGGGGGGGGTCTAAGGCTGGCTGGTAGTAATTGTGTATGTAGGGTTTTGTAAAGGGTTATGTGTACCCATACAAGTTTAATAAACTTCGGGTTTTGTCGTTAATGTGTTATAATTTTTTTTTTAAAAACCTTTTTCTCTCTCAAAATTAGCCCAAATCATTAACAAGAAGGAAATGACTAAACACGGGATTTTATAGGAACAATGCGATGTTAAACATAAACACAACATAGGTTTCCCTGGGTCTAGTGGCTAAAAATGAGAATTCTACTTGGTCTGATCGACGGTGAACATAAACACATTCCGCACGGCCCAACAAATTGCTGTTTTGTCATATTGTTCTTGTATGTTTTTAGCCAACCATTTAAAAATCCTAACGAAAATCGAGGTTGAACGTGCTTGGTGAAGTGGAATTTTTATTATTATTTTTAATCAGAAAAATCGGCGGCGGCGCGCCACCAAAAAAGTTTTGGCACGCCTGGCGGCGCGCCCCCGCCAATACTAAATCACACATTCGCCGCCGTCATTTCGGCGTGGTGCGGCTTCGGGGACTAGCGAAAAGTCTAGTGCCAATAAGAAGCGTAATGTTTCTGTAACCAAATCCAACTGTATAACAGTCAAATGCTGTGAATGTGACGCTAAAATAAATAAAGACTATTTTGAAGATCATGTTCGTCGTATTCACAACGATCTTGAAGTCTTGAAGAAGCACAGAAATATGTGATTGTGCCGTTGTTTAAAGAACCGTTTACGGCGTCACAGACACAAAAGCAAGATGACAATATTACGGTCACTACAGTTTTTTTTCAGTAAAAGTATTTCTGTGGCGATAACTGCCTCACTAATTCCTAAAGCCCTGCCACTACCTGATGACACCATAGTCAGTGGAGATGCCGACTAACAATCAATATTTTCAGGCATGAAATCTCTTTTTATCGCAATATATTGACCAGAATTTTGTTTTGGATCTCTTTAAAAGAGTTAAACAAGCCCGTCATTTCCGGTCGTGGGGTTGAGGGGGGACATCTCAAATCCTTGGAATTAATTTGCATGTAAAAGAGCATTAATATTGCAATGACTCCGCCACTTCTAACCATTTTTATCGTTCCTCGTTCCTCGTTCTTTCGATCTGTTCATCTATTCTCATAAGTAGAGGACTAAGTACCATTTCTAACAGACGTTTAGGAATTACCATGCTATTCTAACAGACGTATAGGAATTACCATGCTATTAGCTTACTTTACGTTCCTTGGCACCTTTCCAGAGCATGTACTTATGGATACCTTTCCAAGCAACGTGATTAAACACGCTTTTACAATCAGAATTCATTGATTGACATTTGCAAAAAAGGGGTAATTAGTGATTGGATAATTTTTTAACATGAAATCTCTGAATAAAATATTTTTGGAGCATGTACTTGACGATGAAGAAAAATCGTTAAAGGGATTAGCAATTACGAGCGGGGATTCCCCACTGGTTCCTGAATTGCCTTACGTTCCTTGGTACCTTTCCAGAGCATGTACTTGACGATGGAGAAAAAGGGTTAAAGTGATTAGTAGTTACGAGCGGGGATTCCCCACTGGTTCCTGAATTGCCTTACGTTCCTTGGTACCTTTGCAGAGCAAGTAGTTGACGATGGTGAAAAAGGGTTAAAGTGATTAACAGTTACGAGCGGGAATTCCCCACTGGTTCCTGAATTGCCTTATGTTCCCAGGTACCTTTCAAGAGCATGTACTTGACGATAGAGAAAAAGGGTTAAAGTGATTAGCATTTAAGGTAACCTCAATGGCGTTTGAACAGTGTTGTCAGTTTAAAATAGAGTCTAACGTTATAGTATACTAGAAAGTTGATACTAAGAGATATATAGGTGGCAAGAACAGAATTTTAATAATGGATAGCTTTACTTCTTCGATGTGTTCTGTATAATACACAAGTTGCATTTTAACAGTGTTGTCAGTTTAAAATAGAGTCTAACTTTATATTATACTAGAAAGTTGACACTAAGAGAGATGTAGATGGCAAGAAAAGAATTTTAAATATGGATAGCTTTACTTCTTCGATGTGTTCTGTATAATACACAAGTGGCTTTTTTGAACAGTGTTGTCAATTTAAAATAGAGTTTAACATTATAGTATACTAAAAAGTTGATACTAAGAGAGATGTAGATGGCAAGAAATGAATTTTAATAATGGGTAGCTTTACTTCTTCGATGTGTTCTGTATAATACACAAGTGGCATTTGAACAGTGTTGTCAGCTTAAAATATGGTCTAACGTTATAGTAAACTAAAAAGTTGATACTAAGAGAGATGTAGATGGCAATAAAAGAATTTTAATAAAGAAATTCAGAACAATCCATAGAAATCCTTACAGATCAAGTAGTGAGGGATACATGAGTATGAACCGTCATGGATCATAAGCACCAACGACCCTAACCACCAGGGAATTCAGCCCTCCATAGGTCCCCTATCCCCAAACTTGAAGGGCGCCCCCGCCCTCCCAAGTTTTGGCCCCCCTCCCTATTTTTTTTTTTATTTTTTTTTAACATGATATATTTTTTTAAACTTTCGTTTTTACATGTCTTCGAATGAGATGAAACATACTTAAATTCAGTAGTGTTTTGTCGTGGTTTACCTTGGCACAGTTACATTCTCTTGATTTTTCAAAGTTCATTTTGGATTTCTTTCATTGAAATGCAAGAGTTGGAATATTTCAGTAGTGTTTTGTTGTGTTTTACCTTGTCACAGTTACATTCGCTTGATTTTTCAAAGTTCATTTTGGATTTTTTCCATTGAAATGCAAGAGTTGGAATATTTCAGTAGTGTTTTGTCGTGGTTTACCATATCACAGTTAAATTCTCTTGATTTTTCAAAGTTCATTTTGAATTTCTTTCATGAAATGCAAGTGTTGGAATATTTCAGTAGTGTTTTGTCGTGCTTTATTTTCTCACATTTACATTTTATTGATTTTTGAGAGATTGTTTAGAATATCATAACTTGAAAAGCAAGATATTGTACATTTCAGTAGTGTTTCGTAATGGTTTACTTTATAAAAGTAAAAGTATTTCTTTTTTTCAGAGTTTATTTTGTTGTTTTTTCATTGAAATGCAATAGTTGGAATATTTCAGTGGTGTTTTGTCTTGGTTTACATTGTCACAGTTACATCCTCTTGATTTTTCAAAGTTCATTTTGGATTTTTACATTCTCTTGATTTTTCAAAGTTCATTTTGAATTTCTTTCCTTGAAATGCAAGGGTTGGAATATTTCAGTAGTGTTGTGTCTTGGTTTACCTTGTCACAGTTACATTCTCTTGATTTTTCAAAGTTCATTTTGGATTTCTTTCATTGAAATGCAAGAGTTGGAATATTTCAGTAGTGTTTTGTCTTGGTTTACATTGTCACAGTTACATCCTCTTGATTTTTCAAAGTTCATTTTGGATTTTTACATTCTCTTGATTTTTTAAAGTTCATTTTGAATTTCTTTCGTGAAATTTAAGAGTTGGAATATTTCAGTAGTGTTTTGTCGTGGTTTACCATCTCACAGTTACATTCTCTTGATTTTTCAAAGTTCATTTTGAATTTCTTTCGTGAAATGCAAGACTTAGAATATTTCAATAGTGTTTTATCGTGGTTTACCTTGTCACAGTTACATTCTCTTAATTTTTAAAGTTTATTTTGGATTTCTGTCCTTGAAATGCAAGAGTTGGAATATTTCAGTAGTGTTTTTTTCTGGTTTACCTTGTCACAGTTACATTCTCTTGATTTTTAAAAGTTCATTTTGGATTTTTTTCCATGAAATGTAAGAGTTTGAATATTTCAGTAGTTTTTTATTGTGTTTTACCGTGTCACATTTACATTATCTTTAATTTTCAAATTTCATTTTTTTATTTCTCTCGTTGAAATGAAAAAGTTGGAATATTGTAGTTGTGTTTTGTCATGATTTACATTGTCACAGTTAAATTCTCTTGATTTTTCAAAGTTCATTTAGGATTTCTTTCCTTGAAATTGAATAGCTTGAATTTTTCAGTATTGTTTTGTTGTGCTTTAACTTGTCAAAGTAAAATTCTCTTGATTTTTCAAAGTTCATTTTGGATTTATAAATTATAAATAATATTAAATTATAATTTTTAATTTCTTTCGTTGAAATGCAAGAGTTGGAATATTTCAGTAGTGTCCTGTTGTGCCTTACCTTGTCACTGTTACATCCTCTTGATTTTTCAAAGTTCATTTTGGATTTCTTAGGTTGAAATGCAAGAGTTGGAATATTTCAGTAGTGTTTTGTTGTTCTTTACCTTGTCACAGTTAAATTCTCTTGATTTTTCAAAGTTCATTTTGAGTTTTTTTCGTGAAATGCAAGAGTTGGAATATTTCAGTAGTGTTTTATCGTGATTTACCTTTTCACAGTTACATTCTCTTGATCTTTCAAAGTTCTTTTTTGATTTCTTTCCTTGAAATGCAAGAGTTGGAATATTTCAATACTGTTTGGTCGTGGTTTACCTTATCAGAGTTACATTCTCTTGATTTTTCAAAGTTTATTTTGGATTTCTTTCCTTGAACTGCAAGAGTTGGAATATTTCAGTATTGTTTTGTCGTGGTTTACCTTGCCACAGTTACATTCTTTGAATTTTTTAAAGTTCATTTTTGGATTTCTATCGTTGAAATGCAAGAGTTGGAATATTTCGGTAGTGTTTTGGTATGGTTTACCTTGCCATAGTTACATTCTCTTGATTTTGCAAAGTTCATTCTGTATTTCTTTTGTTAAAATGCAAGAGTTTGAATATTTTAGTTGTGTTTTGACATGGTTTCCCATGTCACAGTTACATTCCCTTGATTTTCCAAAGTTCATTTTGGATTTTTTTTGTTTAAATGAAAGAGTTGCATTATTTCAGTAGTGTTTTGTCGCGGTTTACCTTGTCACAGTTACATTCTCTTAATTTTTCAAAGTTCATTTTGACTTTCTTTCGTTGAAATGCAAGATTTGGAATATTTCAGTAGTGTTTTGTCGTGGTTTACCTTGTCACAGTTAAATTCTCTTTATTTTTCAAAGTTAATTTTTAGTTTATTTCATTGAAATGTAAGAGCTGGATTATTTCAGTAGTGTTTTGTCATGATTAACCATTTCACAGTTACATTCACTTGATTTTTCAAAGTTCATTTTTGATTTCTTTCGTTGAAATGCACGAGTTGAATTATTTCAGTAGTGTTTTGTCGTGGTTTACCATGTCACAGTTATATTCTCTTGATTTTTCAAAGTTCATTTCGGATTTCTTTCGTTGAAATGCAAGAGTTGGAATATTTCAGTAATGTTTTGTCGGGGTTTACCATGTCAGAGTTACATTCTCTTGATTTTTCAAAGTTAATTTTTAATTTCTTTCGTTGAAATGCAAGATTTGGAATATTTCAGTAGTGTTTTGTCGTGGTTTACCTTGTCACAGTTATATTATCTTGATTTTTCAAATTTCATTTCGAATTTCTTTCATTGAAATGCAAGACTTGGAATATTTCAGTAGTGTTTTGTTGTGCTTTACCTTGTCAAAATTACATTCTCTTGATTTTTCAAAGTTCCTTTTGAATTTCTTTCATTGAAATACAAGAGTTGGAATATTTCAGTAGTGTTTTGTTGTGCTTTACCTTGTCAAAGTTACATTCTCTTGATTTTTCAAAGTTCATTTTGGATTTCTTTCGTTGATATGCAAGAGTTGGAATATTTCAGTAATGTTTTTGTCGTAGTTTACTTTGTCACAGTTACATTCTCTTGATTTTTCAAAGTTCATTTTGAATTTCTTTTGTGAAATGAAAGAGTTGGAATATTTCAGTAGTGTTTTGCCGTGGTTTACCTTGTCACAGTTACATCCTCTTGATTTTTCAAAGTTCATTTTGGATTTTTACATTCTCTTGATTTTTCAAAGTTAATTTTGAATTTCTTTCCTTGAAATGCAAGAGTTGGAATATTTCAGTAGTGTTGTGTCGTGATTTACCATGTCACAGTTACATTCTCTTGATTTTTCAAAGTTCATTTTGAATTTCTTTCGTGAAATGCAAGAGTTGGAATATTTCAATAGTGTTTTATCGTGGTTTACCTTGTCACAGTTAAATTCTCTTAATTTTTCAAAGTTCATTTTGGATTTCTTTCCTTGAAATATAAGAGTTAGAATATTTCATTAGTGTTTTGTTGTGCTTTACCTTATCACAGTTTCATTCTTTTGATTTTTCAAAGTTAATTTTTTGATTTCTTTTGTTTAAATGCAAGAGTTGGAATATTTCAGAAGTGTTTTGTTATGGTTTACATTGTCACAGTTACATTCTCTTGATTTTTCACAGTTCATTTTGGATTTCTTTCCTTGAAATGCAAGAGTTGGAATATTTCAGTAGTGTTTTGTCGTGGTTTACCTTGTCACAGTTACATTCTCTTGATTTTTCAAAGTTCATTTTGGATTTTTACATTCTCTTGATTTTTCAAAGTTCATTTTGAATTTCATTCGTTGAAATGCAAGAGTTGGAATATTTCAGTAGTGTCCTGTTGTGCCTTACCTTGTCACTGTTACATTCTCTTGATTTTTCAAAGTTCATTTTGGATTTCCTACGTTGAAATGCAAGAGTTGGAATATTTCAGTAGTGTTTTGTTGTTCTTTACCTTGTCACAGTTACATTCTCTTGATTTTTCAAAGTTCATTTTGAGTTTTTTTCGTGAAATGCAAGAGTTGGAATATTTCAGTAGTGTTTTATCGTGATTTACCTTTTCACAGTTACATTCTCTTGATCTTTCAAAGTTCTTTTTTGATTTCTTTCCTTGAAATGCAAGAGTTGGAATATTTCAATACTGTTTGGTCGTGGTTTACCTTATCAGAGTTACATTCTCTTGATTTTTCAAAGTTTATTTTGAATTTCTTTCCTTGAAATACAAGAGTTGGAATATTTCAGTACTGTTTTGTCGGGGTTTACCTTGCCACGGTTACATTCTCTTGATTTTTCAAAGTTCATTTTTGGATTTCTATCGTTGAAATGCAAGAGTTGGAATATTTCAGTAGTGTTTTGTCATGGTTTACCTTGTCACAGTTACATTCTCTTGATTTTTCAAAGTTCATTTTGAATTTCTTTCATTGAAATGCAAGAGTTGGAATATTTCAGTAGTGTTTTGTCGTGGTTTACCATGTCGCAGTTACATTCTCTTGATTTTTCAAAGTTCATTTTGGATATCTTTCGTTGAATTGCAAGAGTTGGAATATTTCAGTAGTGTTTTTTCTTGGTTTACCATGTCACAGTTACATTTTCTTGATTTTTCAAATTTCATTTTGGATTTATTTCATTGAAATGCAAGAGTTGGATCTTTTCAGTAGTGTTTTGTCCCGGTTTACCTTGTCACAGTTACATTCTCTTAATTTTTCAAAGTTCATTTTGAATTTCTTTCGTTGAAATGCTAGAGTTAGAACATTTCAGTAGTGTTTTGTCGTGGTTTTCCTTGTCACAGTTACATTCTCATGATTTTTCAATGTTCATTTTGAATTTCTTTCATTGAAATGCAAGAGTTGAATTATTTCAGTAGTGTTTTGTCATGGTTTACCATGTCACAGTTACATTCTCATGATTTTTCAAAGTTCATTTTGTATTTCTTTCGTTGAAATGCAAGAGTTGGAATATTTCAGTAGTGTTTCGTCGTGGTTAACCTTGTCACACTTATATTCTCTTGATTTTTCAAAGTTCATTTTGAATTTCTTTCGTTGAAATGCAAGAGTTGGAATATTTCAGTAATGTTTTGTCGTGGTTTACCATGTCACAGTTACATTCTCTTGATTTTTCAAAGTTAATTTTGAATTTCTTACGTTGAAATGCAAGATTTGAAATATTTCAGTAGTGTTTTGTCATGGTTTACCATGTCACAGTTACATTCTCTTGATTTTTCAAAGTTCATTTTGAATTTCTTTCATTGAAATGCAAGAGTTGGAATATTTCGGTAGTGTCTTGTTGTGGTTTACCTTGTCATAGTTAAATTCTCTTATTTTTTCAAATTTCATTTTGAATTTCTTTCATTGAAATGCAAGAGTTGGAATATTTCAGTAGTGTTTTGTCATGGTTTACCTTGTCACAGTTAAATTCTCTTAACTTTTTAAAGTTCATTTTGAATTTCTTTCATTGAAATGCAAGAGTTGGAATATTTCAGTCGTGTTTTGTTGTGCTTTACCTTGTCAAAGTTATATTCTCTTGATTTTTCAAAGTTCATTTTGAATTTCTTTCATTGAAATTCAAGAGTTGGAATATTTCAGTAGTGTTTTGTTGTGCTTTACCTTGTCACAGTTACATTCTCTTGATTTTCAACGTTCATTTCGGATTTCTTTGGTTGAAATGCAAAAGTTGGAATATTTCAGTAATGTTTTTGTCGTGGTTTACTTTGTCACAGTTACATTCTCTTGATTTTTCAAAGTTTATTTTGAATTTCTTTTGTGAAAAGCAAGAGTTGGAATATTTCAGTAGTGTTTTGCCGTGGTGTACCTTGTCACAGTGACATTCTCTTGATTTTTCAAAGTTCATCTTGAATTTCTTTCGTTGAAATGCAAGAGTTGGAATATTTCAGTAGTGTTTTGTCGTGGTTTACCGTGTCACAGTTACATTCTCTTGATTTTTCAAAGTTCATTGTGGATTTCTTTCATTGAAATGTGTTTTGTTGTGCTTTACCTTGTCACAGTTACATTCTCTTGATTTTTCAAAGTTCATATTGGATTTCTTTTGTTGAAATGCAAGAGTTGGAATAATTCAGTAGTCTTTTGTTGTGCTTTACCTTGTCACAGTTACATTCTTTTGATTTTTAAAAGTTCATTTTGTATTTCTTTCGTAAAATGCAAGAGTTGGAATATTTCAGTAGTGTTTTGTTGTGGTTTACCATGTCACAGTTACATTCTCTTGATTTTTTCAAAGTTCATTTCGAATTTCTTTCCTACGTACATGCGCGTACGTAGGAAAGAAATTCAAAATGAACTTTGAAAATTCAAGAGAATGTAACTGTGACATGGTAAAACACGACAAAACACTACTGAAATATTCCAAATCGTGCACTTTACAAGTGAAATCCAAAATGAACTTCGAAAAATAAAAAGAATGTAACTGTGATAATGTAAACCAAAACAAAACACTACTGAAATATTCCAACTCTTGCATTTCAACGAAAGAGATACACACTGAACTTTGAAAAATCACGAGACTGTATCTTTGACGAGTAAAAGCACAATAAAACACATTTCAATGAAAGAAATCCACAATGAACTATGAAAAATCAACAGAATGTAACTGTGACATGGTAAACCACGACAAAACACTACTGAAATATTCAAACTCTTGCACTTTCATCGAATGAAATTCAAGATGAACTGAAAGAAATTCAAAATGAACTTTGAAAAATTAAAAGAATTTAACTGTGACAAGGTAAACCACAACAAGAAATTACTGAAATATTACAACTCTTGCATTTCAACTAAATAAATTAAAAATGAACTTTGAAAAATCAAGAGAATTTAACAGTGACATGGTAAACCACGACAAAACACTACTGAAATAATCCAACTCTTGTATTTCAGTGAAAGAAATTCAAAATGAACTTTAAAAATCAAGAGAATGTAACTTTGACAAGGTAAACCACGACAAAACACTACTGAAATATTCAAACTCTTGCACTTTCATCGAATGAAATTCAAGATGAACTGAAAGAAATTCAAAATGAACTTTGAAAAATTAAAAGAATTTAACTGTGACAAGGTAAACCACGACAAAACACTACTGAAATATTCCAACTCTTGCATTTCAACGAAAGAAATTCAAAATGAACTTTGAAAAATCAAGAGAATGTAACTGTGACATGGTAAACCGCGACAAAACACTACTGAAATATTCCAACTCTCGCATTTCAACGAAACAAGTCCAAAATGAGTTTTGAGAAATCAAGAATATGTAACTATGACATGGTAAACCATGACAAAACACTACTGAAATAATCCAACTCTTGCATTTCAATGAAAGAAATTGAAAATGAACTTTGAAAAATTATGAGAATGTAACTGTGACAATGTAAACCACGCCATAACACTACTGAAATAATCCAACTCTTGCATTTCATTGAAAGAAATTCAAAATGAACTTTGAAAAATCAAGGGAACGTAACTGTGAAAAGGTAAACCATGACTAAACACTACTTAAATATTCCAACTCTTGCATTTCAACGAAAGATATTCAAAATGAGTTTTGAGAAATCAAGAATATGTAACTATGACATGGTAAACCACGACAAAACACTACTGAAATATTCAAACTCTTGCACTTTCATCGAATGAAATTCAAGATGAACTGAAAGAAATTCAAAATGAACTTTGAAAAATTAATAGAATTTAACTGTGACAAGGTAAACCACGACAAAACACTACTGAAATATTCCAACTCTTGCATTTCAACGAAAGAAATTCAAAATGAACTTTGAAAAATCAAGAGAATGTAACTGTGACATGGTAAACCGCGACAAAACACTACTGAAATATTCCAACTCTCGCATTTCAACGAAACAAGTCCAAAATGAGTTTTGAGAAATCAAGAATATGTAACTATGACATGGTAAACCATGACAAAACACTACTGAAATAATCCAACTCTTGCATTTCAATGAAAGAAATTGAAAATGAACTTTGAAAAATCATGAGATTATAACTGTGACAAGGTAAACCGCGACAAAACACTACTTAAATAATCCAACTCTTGCATTTCAATTAAAAGAATCAAAAAGAACTTTGAAAAATTATGAGATTGTCTCTTTGGCAAGGTAAATTACGGCAAAACACTACAGAAATATTCCAACTCTTGCATTTCAACGACAGAAGTTCAAAATGAACTTAGAAAAATCAAGAGAATATAACTGTGACATGATAAACCATGACGAAGCACTAATGAAATAATCCGACTTTTGCATTTCAATGAAAGAAATTCAAAATGAACTTTGAAAAATCAAGAGAATGTAACTGTGACAAGGTAAACATAACAAAACACTACTGAAATATTCCAACTCTTTCATTTCAACGATAGAAATCCAAAAATGAACTTTGAAAAATCAAGAGAATGTAACTGTGGCAAGGTAAACTACGACAAAACACTACTGAAATATTCCAACTCTTGCATTTCAAGGAAAGAAATCCAAAATAAACTTTGAAAAAATCAAGAGAATGTAACTCTGATAAGGTAAACCACGACAAAACAGTATTGAAATATTCCAACTCTTGCATTTCAAGGAAAGAAATCCAAAAAGAACTTTGAAAGCTCAAGAGAATGTAACTGTGAAAAGGTGAATCACGATAAAACACTACTGAAATATTCCAACTCTTGCATTTCACGAAAGAAATTCAAAATAAACTTTGAAAAATCAAGAGCATGTAACAATGAAATGGCAAACCATGACAAAACACTACTGAAATATTCCAACTCTTGCATTTCACGAAAGAAATCCAAAATGCACTTTGAAAAATCTGGAGAATGTAATTGTGACAATGTAAAGCACAACAAAACACTACTGAAATATTCCAACTCTTGCATTTCAACGAAATAAATCCAAAATGAACTTTGAAAAATCAATAGAATTTTTCAGTGACAAGGAAAGGCACAACAGGACACTACTGAAATATTCCAACTCTTGCATTTTAACGAAAGAAATTCAAAATGAACTTTGAAAAATCAAGAGAATGTAAAAATCCAAAATGAACTTTGAAAAATCAAGAGAATGTAAATGTGACAAGGTAAACCAAAAAGATACACTACTGAAATATTCCAACTCTTGAATTTCAAGGAAAGAAATCAAAAATGAAATTTGAAAAATCAAGAGAATGTAACTGTTAAAAGGTAAACCATGACAAAACACTACTGAAATATTCCAACTCTTGCGTTTCAACGAAAGAAATCCAAAAATGACCTTTGAAAAATCAAGAGAATGTAACTGTGACAAGGTAAACCATGACAAAACACTACTGAAATATTCCAACTCTTGCATTTCAAGGAAAGAAATCCAAAATGAACTTGGAAAAATCAAGAGAATGTAACTGTGACAAGGTAAACCACGACAAAACACTACTGAAATATTCCAATTCTTGCATTTCAAGGAAAGAAATCCAAAATGAACTCTGAAAAATTAAGAGAATGTAACTGTGACAAGGTAAACCACGATAAAACACTACTGAAATATTCCAACTCTTGCATTTCACGAAAGAAATTCAAAATGAACTTTGAAAAATCAAGAGAATGTAAAAATCCAAAATGAACTTTGAAAAATCAAGAGGATGTAACTCTGACAAGGTAAACCATGACAAAACACTACTGAAATATTCCAACTCTTGCATTTCAATGAAAGAAATCCAAAATAAACTTTGAAAAGTCAAGAAAATGTAACTGTGACAAGGTAAACCTAGACAAAAAACTACTGAAATATTCCAACTCTTGCATTTCAAGGAAAGAAATCCAAAATGAACTTTGAAAAATCAAGAGAATGTAACTGTGACAAGGTAAACCACGATAAAACACTACTAAAATATTCCAACTCTTGCATTTCATGAATTAAATTCAAAATGAACTTTGAAAAATCAAGAGAATGTAACTGTGACAAGGTAAACCACGACAAAACACTACTGAAATATTCAAACTCTTGCATTTCACGAAAGAAATTCAAAATGAACTTTGAAAAATCAAGAGAATGTAACTGTGACAAGGTAAACCATGACAAAACACTACTGAAATATTCCAACTCTTACATTTCAAGGAAAGAAATCGAAAATGAACTTTGAAAAATCAAGGGAATGTAACTGTGACAAGGTAAACCACGATAAAACACTTTTGAAATATTCCAAATCTTGCATTTCACGAAAGAAATTCAAAGTGAACTTTGAAAAATCAAGAGAATGTAACTGTGACAAGGTAAACCAAGACAAAACACTAATGAAATATTCCAACTCTTGCATTTCAATGAAAGAAATCCAAAATGAACTTTGAAAAATCAAGAGAATGTAACTGTGACAAGGTAAACCACGACAAAACACTACTGAAATATTCCAACTCTTGCATTTCATGAAAGAAATTCAAAAGGAAATTTGAAAAATCAAGAGAATGTAACTGTGACATGGTAAACCACAACAAAACACTACTGAAATATTCCAACTCTTGCATTTTACGAAAGAAATACAAAATGAACTTTTAAAAATCAAGAGAATGTAACTGTGACAAGATAAAGCACAACAAAACACTACTGAATTATTCCAACTCCTGCATTTCAACGAAAGAAATCCAAAATGAACTTTGAAAAATCTAGAGAATGTAACTGTGACAAGGTAAACCACGACAAAACACTACTGAAATATTCTAACTCTTGCATTTCAAGGAAAGAAATCCAAAATGAACTTTGAAAAATCAAGAGAATGTAACTGTGACAAGGTAAACCACGATAAAACACTACTGAAATATTCCAACTCTTGCATTTCATGAAAGAAATTCAAAAGGAAATTTGAAAAATCAAGAGAATGTAACTCTGACATGGTAAACTATGACAAAACACTACTGAAATATTCCAACTCTTGCATTTCAACGAAAGAAATTCAAAATGAACTTTGAAAAATCAAGAGAATGTAACTGTGACATGGTAAACCACGACAAAACACTACTGCAATATTCCAACTCTTACATTTCAGCGAAAGAAATTTCAAAATGAACTTTGAAAAATCAAGAGAATGTAACTGTGACATGGTAAACCGCGACAAAACATTACTGAAATATTCCAACTCTTGCATTTCAACGAAAGAAATCCAAAATGAGTTTTGAGAAATCAAGAATATGTAACTATGACATGGTAAACCACGACAAAACACTACTGAAATATTCAAACTCTTGCACTTTCATCGAATGAAATTCAAGATGAACTGAAAGAAATTCAAAATGAACTTTGAAAAATTAAAAGAATTTAACTGTGACAAGGTAAACCACGACAAAACACTACTGAAATATTCCAACTCGTGCATTTCAGCGAAAGAAATTCAAAATGAACTTTGAAAAATCAAGAGAATGTAACTGTGACATGGTAAACCACAACAAAACATTACTGAAATATTCCAACTCTTGCATTTCAACGAAAGAAATTCAAAATGAGATTTGAGAAATCAAGAATATGTAACTATGACATGGTAAACCATGACAAAACACTACTGAAATAATCAAACTCTTGCATTTCAATGAAAGAAATTGAAAATGAACTTTGAAAAATCATGAGAATGTAACTGTGACAAGATAAACCACGACGAAACACTACTGTAATAATCCAACTCTTACATTTCAATTAAAGAAATTCAAAATGAACTTTGAAAATCAAGAGGATGTAACTGTGATACGGTAAACCATGACAAAACACTACTGAAATATTCCAACTCTTGCATTTCAACGAAAAAAATCCGAAATGAACTTTGAAAAATCAAGAGAATATAACTGTGACATGGTAAACCACGACAAAACACTAGTGAAATATTCCAACTCTTGCATTTCAATGAAAGAAATTCAAAATGAACTTTGAAAAATCAAGAGAATGTAACTGTGGCAAGGTAACCATAACAAAACACTACTGAAATATTCCAACTCTTTCATTTCAACGATAGAAATCCAAAAATGAACTTTGAAAAATCAAGAGAATGTAACTGTGGCAAGGTAAACCACGACAAAACAATACTGAAATATTCCAACTCTTGCAGTTCAAGGAAAGAAATACAAAATAAACTTTGAAAAATCAAGAGAATGTAACTCTGATAAGGTAAACCACGACCAAACAGTATTGAAATATTCCAACTCTTGCATTTCAAGGAAAGAAATCAAAAAAGAACTTTGAAAGATCAAGAGAATGTAACTGTGAAAAGGTGAATCACGATAAAACACTACTGAAATATTCCAACTCTTGCATTTCACGAAAGAAATTCAAAATGAACTTTGAAAAATCAAGAGCATGTAACAATGAAATGGCAAACCACGACAAAACACTACTGAAATATTCCAACTCTTGCATTTCACGAAAGAAATTCAAAATGCACTTTGAAAAATCAAGAGAATGTAACTGTGACATGGTAAACCACAAAAAAACACTACTGAAATATTCCAACTCTTGCATTTCAACGAAAGAAATCCAAAATGAACTTTGAAAATCAAGAGAATTTTTCAGTGACGAGGTAAGGCACAACAGGACACTACTGAAATATTCCAACTCTTGCATTTTAATGAAAGAAATTCAAAATGAACTTTGAAAAATCAAGAGAATTTAAAAATCAAAAATGAACTTTGAAAAATAAATATAATTTAAATTTGACATGGTAAACAAATAAAAAACAGTACTGAAAAATTCAAACTATAGCATTTCAACTAAAGAAATCCAAAAAGAACTTTGAAAAATAAATAGAATGTAACTGTGACAAGGTAAACCATAACAAAACACTACTGAAATATTCCAACTCTTGCATTTCAACGAAAGAAATCCAAAAATGAACTTTGAAAAATCAAGAGAATGTAACTGTGACAATGTATACCATTACAAAACACTACTGAAATATTCCAACTCTTACATTTCAAGGAAAGAAATCCAAAATGAACTTTGAAAAAACAAGAGAATGTAACTGTGACAAGGTAAACCACGACAAAACACTACTGAAATATTCCAATTCTTGCATTTCAAGGACAGAAATCCAAAATGAACTCTGAAAAATTAAGAGAATGTAACTGTGACAAGGTAAACCACGATAAAACACTACTGAAATATTCCAACTCTTGCATTTCACGAAAGAAATTCAAAATGAACTTTGAAAAATCAAGAGAATGTAAAAATCCAAAATGAACTTTGAAAAATCAAGAGGATGTAACTCTGACAAGGTAAACCAAGACAAAACACTAATGAAATATTCCAACTCTTGCATTTCAATGAAAGAAATCCAAAATAAACTTTGAAAAGTCAAGAAAATGTAACTGTGACAAGGTAAACCTTGACAAAACACTACTGAAATATTCCAACTCTTGCATTTCAAAGAAAGAAATCCAAAATGAACTTTGAAAAATCAAGAGAATGTAACTGTGACAAGGTAAACCACGATAAAACACTACTGAAATATTCCAACTCTTGCATTTCATGAAAGAAATTCAAAATGAACTTTGAAAAATCAAGAGAATGTAACTGTCACATGGTAAACCACGACAAAACACTACTGAAATATTCAAACTCTCGCATTTCACGAAAGAAATTCAAAATGAACTTTGAAAAATCAAGAGAATGTAACTGTGACAAGGTAAACCATGGCAAAACACTACTGAAATATTCCAACTCTTACATTTCAAGGAAAGAAATCGAAAATGAACTTTGAAAAATCAAGGGAATGTAACTGTGACAAGGTAAACCACGATAAAACACTTTTGAAATATTCCAAATCTTGCATTTCACGAAAGAAATTCAAAGTGAACTTTGAAAAATCAAGAGAATGTAACTGTGACAAGGTAAACCATGACAAAACACTAATGAAATATTCCAACTCTTGCATTTCAATGAAAGAAATCCAAAATGAACTTTGAAAAATCAAGAGAATGTAACTGTGACAAGGTAAACCACGACAAAACACTACTGAAATATTCCAACTCTTGCATTTCATGAAAGAAATTCAAAAGGAAATTTGAAAAATCAAGAGAATGTAACTTTGACATGGTAAACCATAACAAAACACTACTGAAATATTCCAACTCTTGCATTTTACGAAAGAAATACAAAATGAACTTTTAAAAATCAAGAGAATGTAACTGTGACAAGGTAAAGTACAACAAAACACTACTGAATTATTCCAGCTCTTGCATTTCAACGAAAGAAATCCAATATGAACTTTGAAAAATCAAGAGAATGTAACTGTGACAAGGTAAACCACGACAAAACACTACTGAAATATTCTAAGTCTTGCATTTCAAGGAAAGAAATCCAAAATGAACTTTGAAAAATCAAGAGAATGTAACTGTGACAAGGTAAACCACGATAAAACACTACTGAAATATTCCAACTCTTGCATTTTATGAAAGAAATTCAAAATGAAATTTGAAAAATCAAGAGAATGTAACTGTGACATGGTAAACTACGACAAAACACTACTGAAATATTCCAACTCTTGCATTTCACGAAAGAAATTCAAAATGAACTTTGAAAAATCAAGAGAATGTAAAAATCCAAAATGAACTTTGAAAAATCAAGAGGATGTAACTGTGACAAGGTAAACCAAGACAAAACACTAATGAAATATTCCAACTCTTGCATTTCAATGAAAGAAATCCAAAATAAACTTTGAAAAGTCAAGAAAATGTAACTGTGACAAGGTAAACCTAGACAAAAAACTACTGAAATATTCCAACTCTTGCATTTCAAGGAAAGAAATCCAAAATGAAATTTGAAAAATCAAGAGAATGTAACTGTGACAAGGTAAACCACGATAAAACACTACTAAAAATATTCCAACTCTTGCATTTCATGAATGAAATTCAAAATGAACTTTGAAAAATCAAGAGAATGTAACTGTGACATGGTAACCACGACAAAACACTACTGAAATATTCAAACTCTCGCATTTCACGAAAGAAATTCAAAATGAACTTTGAAAAATCAAGAGAATGTAACTGTGACAAGGTAAACCAAGACAAAACACTACTGAAATATTCCAACTCTTACATTTCAAGGAAAGAAATCGAAAATGAACTTTGAAAAATCAAGGGAATGTAACTGTGACAAGGTAAACCACGATAAAACACTATTGAAATATTCCAAATCTTGCATTTCACGAAAGAAATTCAAAGTGAACTTTGAAAAATCAATAGAATGTAACTGTGACAAGGTAAACCATGACAAAACACTAATGAAATATTCCAACTCTTGAATTTCAAGGAAAGAAATCCAAAATGAACTTTGAAAAATCAAGAGAATGTAACTGTGACAAGGTAAACCACGACAAAACACTACTGAAATATTCCAACTCTTGCATTTCATGAAAGAAATTCAAAAGGAAATTTGAAAAATCAAGAGAATGTAACTGTGACATGGTAAACCACAACAAAACACTACTGAAATATTCCAACTCTTGCATTTTACGAAAGAAATACAAAATGAACTTTTAAAAATCAAGAGAATGTAACTGTGACAAGATAAAGCACAACAAAACACTACTGAATTATTCCAACTCCTTCATTTCAACGAAAGAAATCCAAAATGAACTTTGAAAAATCTAGAGAATGTAACTGTGACAAGGTAAACCACGACAAAACACTACTGAAATATTCTAACTCTTGCATTTCAAGGAAAGAAATCCAAAATGAACTTTGAAAAATCAAGAGAATGTAACTGTGACAAGGTAAACCACGATAAAACACTACTGAAATATTCCAACTCTTGCATTTCATGAAAGAAATTCAAAATGAAATTTGAAAAATCAAGAGAATGTAACTCTGACATGGTAAACTATGACAAAACAATACTGAAATATTCCAACTCTTGCATTTCAACGAAAGAAATTCAAAATGAACTTTGAAAAATCAAGAGAATGTAACTGTGACATGGTAAATCACGACAAAACACTACTGAAATATTCCAACTCATGCATTTCACAAAAGAAATTCAAAATGAACTTTGAAAAATCAAGAGAATGTAACTGTGACATGGTAAACCACGACAAAACATTACTGAAATATTCCAACTCTTGCATTTCAACGAAAGAAATCCAAAATGAGTTTTGAGATATCAAGAATATGTAACTATGACATGGTAAACCACGACAAAACACTAATGAAATATTCAAACTCTTGCACTTTCATCGAATGAAATTCAAGATGAACTGAAAGAAATTCAAAATGAACTTTGAAAAATTAAAAGAATGTAACTGTGACAAGGTAAACCACGACAAAACACTACTGAAATATTCCAACTCTTGCATTTCAACGAAAGAAATTCAAGATGAACTTTGAAAAATCAAGAGAATGTAACTGTGACATGGTAAACCACGACAAAACACTACTGAAATATTCCAACTCTTGCATTTCAACGAAAGAAATCCAAAATGAGTTTTGAGAAATCAAGAATATGTAACTATGACATGGTAAACCATGACAAAACACTACTGAAATAATCAAACTCTTGCATTTCAATGAAAGAAATTCAAAATGAACTTTGAAAAATCATGAGAATGTAACTGTGACAAGATAAACCACGACGAAACACTACTGTAATAATCCAACTCTTGCATTTCAATTAAAGAAATTCAAAATGAACTTTGAAAATCAAGGGAATGTAACTGTGATATGGTAAACCATGACAAAACACTACTGAAATATTCCACCTCTTGCATTTCAACGAAAGAAATCCAAAATGAATTTTAAAAAATCAAGAGAATATAACTGTGACATGGTAAACCACAACAAAACACTACTGAAATATTCCGACTCTTGCATTTCAATGAAAGAAATTCAAAATGAACTTTGAAAAATCAAGAGAATGTAACTGTGGCAAGGTAACCATAACAAAACACTACTGAAATATTCCAACTCTTTCATTTCAACGATAGAAATCCAAAAATGAACTTTGAAAAATCAAGAGAATGTAACTGTGGCAAGGTAAACCACGACAAAACACTACTGAAATATTCCAACTCTTGCAGTTCAAGGAAAGAAATCCAAAATAAACTTTGAAAAATCAAGAGAATGTAACTCTGATAAGGTAAACCACGACAAAACAGTATTGAAATATTCCAACTCTTGTATTTCAAGGAAAGAAATCCAAAAAGAACTTTGAAAGATCAAGAGAATGTAACTGTGAAAAGGTGAATCACGATAAAACACTACTGAAATATTCCAACTCTTGCATTTCACGAAAGAAATTCAAAATGAACTTTGAAAAATCAAGAGCATGTAACAATGAAATGGCAAACCACGACAAAACACTACTGAAATATTCCAACTCTTGCATTTCACGAAAGAAATTCAAAATGCACTTTGAAAAATCAAGAGAATGTAACTGTGACAAGGTAAAGTACAACAAAGCACTACTGAAATATTCCAACTCTTGCATTTCAACGAAAGAAATCCAAAATGAACTTTGAAAATCAAGAGAATTTTTCAGTGACAAGGAAAGGCACAACAGGACACTACTGAAATATTCCAACTCTTGCATTTTAACGAAAGAAATTCAAAATGAACTTTGAAAAATCAAGAGAATTTAAAAATCCAAAATGAACTTTGAAAAATCAAGAGAATGTAACTGTGACAAGGTAAAGCACAACAAGACACTACTGAAATATTCAAACTCTTGAATTTCAAGTAAAGAAATACAAAATGAACTTTGAAAAATCAAGATAATGTAACTGTTACAAGGTAAACCATAATAAAACACTACTGAAATATTCCGACTCTTGCATTTAAACGAAATAAATCCAAAAATGAGCTTTGAAAAATAAAGAGAATGTAACTGTGACAGGGTAAAACACTAAAAAACTCTACTGAAATATTCCAACTCTTACATTTCAAGGAAAGAAATCCAAAATGAACTTTGAAAAATCAAGAGCTTGTAACAGTGACAGGGTATACCACGATAAAACACTATTGAAATATTCCAATTCTTGCATTTCAAGGAAAGAAATCCAAAATGAACTCTGAAAAATCAAGAGAATGTAACTGTGACAAGGTAAACCACGATAAAACACTACTGAAATATTCCAACTCTTGCATTTCACGAAAGAAATTCAAAATTAACTTTGAAAAATTAAGAGAATTTAAAAATCCAAAATGAACTTTGAAAAATCAAGAGGATGTAACTGTGACAAGGTAAACCAAGACAAAACACTAATTAAATATTCCAACTCTTGCATTTCAATGAAAGAAATCCAAAATAAACTTTGAAAAGTCAAGAAAATGTAACTGTGACAAGGTAAACCTAGACAAAACACTACTGAAATATTCCAACTCTTACACTTCAACGAAATAAATCCAAAATGAACTTTGAAAAATCAAGAGAATGTAACTCTGACAAGGTAAACCACGATAAAACACTACTAGAATATTCCAACTCTTGCATTTCATGAAAGAAATTCAAAATGAACTTTGAAAAATCAAGAGAATGTAACTGTGACATGGTAAACCACGACAAAACACTACTGAAATATTCAAACTCTCGCATTTCACGAAAGAAATTCAAAATGAACTTTGAAAAATCAAGAGAATGTAACTGTGACAAGGTAAACCATGGCAAAACACTACTGAAATATTCCAACTCTTACATTTCAAGGAAAGAAATCGAAAATGAACTTTGAAAAATCAAGAGAATGTAACTGTGACAAGGTAAACCACGATAAAACACTATTGAAATATTCCAAATCTTGCATTTCACGAAAGAAATTCAAAGTGAACTTTGAAAAATCAAGAGAATGTAACTGTGACAAGGTAAACGAAGACAAAACACTAATGAAATATTCCAACTCTTGCATTTCAATGAAATAAATACAAAATGAAATTTGAAAAATCAAGAGAATGTAACTGTGACAAGGTAAACCACGACAAAACACTACTGAAATATTCCAACTCTTGCATTTCATGAAAGAAATTCAAAAGGAAATTTGAAAAATCAAGAGAATGTAACTGTGACATGGTAAAGCACACCAAAACACTACTGAAATATTCCAACTCTTGCATTTTACGAAAGAAATACAAAATGAACTTTTAAAAATCAAGAGAATGTAACTGTGACAAGGTAAAGCACAACAAAACACTACTGAATTATTCCAGCTCTTGCATTTCAACGAAAGAAATCCAAAATGAACTTTGAAAAATCAAGGGAAAGTAACTGTGACAAGGTAAACCACCACTAAACACTACTGAAATATTCTAACTCTTGCATTTCAAGGAAAGAAATCCAAAAAGAACTTTGAAAAATCAAGAGAATCTAACTGTGACAAGGTAAACCACGATAAAACACTACTGAAATATTCCAACTCTTGCATTTCATGAAAGAAATTCAAAAGGAAATTTGAAAAATCAAGAGAATGTAACTCTGACATGGTAAACTATGACAAAACACTACTGAAATATTCCAACTCTTGCATTTCACGAAAGAAATTCAAAATGAACTTTGAAAAATCAAGAGAATGTAAAAATCCAAAATGAACTTTGAAAAATCAAGAGAATTTAACACTGACAAGGTAAACCATGACAAAACACTACGGAAATATTCCAACTCTTGCATTTCAAGGAAAAGAATAGAAAAAGAACTTCGAAAAATCAAGAGAATGTCACTGTGACATGGTAAACCACGAAAAAACCCTACTGAAATATTCCAACTCTAGCATTTCACGAAAGAAATTTAAAATAAACTTTGAAAAATCAAGAGAATGTAACTGTGACAAGGTAAACCACGATAAAACACTACTGAAATATTCCAACTCTTGCATTTTATGAAAGAAATTCAAAATGAAATTTGAAAAATCAAGAGAATGTAACTGTGACATGGTAAACTATGACAAAACACTACTGAAATATTCCAACTCTTGTATTTCCCGAAGGAAATTCAAAATGAACTTTGAAAAATCAAGAGAATGTAAAATCCAAAATGAACTTTGAAAAATCAAGAGAATTTAACTGTGACAAGGTAAACCATGACAAAACACTACTGAAATATTCCAACTCTTGC
Organism: Artemia sp. Qi Xiang Cuo; assembly: GCF_049724085.1. Classification (NCBI taxonomy): domain Eukaryota; kingdom Metazoa; phylum Arthropoda; class Branchiopoda; order Anostraca; family Artemiidae; genus Artemia; species Artemia sp. Qi Xiang Cuo. The sequence continues at coordinate 20,541,595 of NC_142796.1, read as the reverse complement.
ATTTCAAGGAAAAAAATACAAAATGAACTTTGAAAAATCAAGAGAATGTCACTGTGACATGGTAAACCACGAAAAAACGCTACTGAAATATTCTAACTCTTGCATTTCACGAAAGAAATTCAAAATGAACTTTGAAAAATCAAGAGAATATAACTGTCAGATGGTAAACCACGACAAAACACTACTGAAATATTCCAACTCTTGTATTTCACTAAATAAATTCAAAATGAACTTTGAAAAATCAAGAGAATCTAAAAATCCAAAATGAACTTTGAAAAATCAAGAGGATGTAACTGTGACAAGGTAAACCAAGACAAAACACTACTGAAATATTCCAACTCTTGCATTTCAATGAAAGAAATCCAAAATAAACTTTGAAAAGTCAAGAGAATGTAACTGTGACAAGGTAAACCTAGACAAAACACTATTGAAATATTCCAACTCTGAGACTTCAAGGAAAGAAATCCAAAATGAACTTTGAAAAATCAAGAGAATGTAACTGTGACAAGGTAAACCACGACAAAAAACTACTGAAATATTCCAACTCTTTCATTTCATGAAAGAAATTCAAATTGAACTTTTAAAAATCGAGATAATGTACCTGTGACATGTTAAAACACGACGAAACACTACTTAAATATTCCAACTCTCGTATTTCACGAAAGAAATTCAAAATGAACTATGAAAAATTAAGAGAATGTAACTGTGGCATGGTATACCATGAAAAAACACTACTTAAATATTCCAACTATTACATTTCAAGGAAAGAAATCCAAACTGAACTTTGAAAAATCAAGATAATGTAACTGTGACAGGGTAAACCACGACAAAACACTACTGAAATATTCCAACTCTTGCATTTCAAGGAAAGAAATCCAAAATGAACTTTGAAAAATTAAGAGAATGTAACTGTGACAAGGTAAACCACGATAAAACACTATTGAAATATTCCAAATCTTGCATTTCACGAAAGAAATTCAAAGTGAACTTTGAAAAATCAAGAGAATGTAACTGTGACAAGGTAAACCAAGACAAAACACTGACTGAAATAATCAAACTCTTGCATTTCAACGAAAGAAATCTGCAATGAACTTTGAAAAATCAAGAAAAAGTAACTGTGACAAGGTAAACCACGTCTAAACACTACTGAAATATTCTGACTGTTGCATTTCAATGAAAGAAATCCAAAATTAACTTTAAAAATTTAAGAAAATGTAACTGTGACAAGGTAAACCACGATAAAACGCTACTGAAATATTCCAACTCTTGCATTTCATGAAAGAAATTCAAAATGAAATTTGAAAAATCAAGAGAATGTAACTTTGACATGGTAAACCATGACAAAACACTACTGAAATATTCCAACTCTTGCATTTCAAGGAAAAGAATACAAAATGAACTTTGAAAAATCAAGAGAATGTCACTGTGACATGGTAAACCACGAAAAAACCCTACTGAAATATTCCAACTCTAGCATTTCACGAAAAAAATTTAAAAAAAACTTTGAAAAATCAAGAGAATGTAACTGTGACATGGTAAACTATGACAAAACACTACTGAAATATTCTAACTCTTGCATTTCACGAAATAAATTCAAAATGAACTTTGAAAAATCAAGAGAATGTAAAAATCCAAAATGAACTTTGAAAAATCAAGAGAATTTAACTCTGACAAGGTAAACCATGACAAAACACTACGGAAATATTCCAACTCTTGCATTTCAAGGAAAAAAATACAAAATGAACTTCGAAAAAACATGAGAATGTAACTGTGACAAGGTAAACCACGACGAGACACTACTAAAATATTCCAACTCTTGCATTTCACGAAAGAAATTCAAAATGAACTTTGAAAAATCAAGAGAATGTAACTGTGACATGGTAAACCACGACAAAACACTACTGAAATATTCCAACTATTACCTTTCAATGAAATAACTCCAAAATAAACTTTGAAAAATCAAGAGAATGTAACTGTGACAAGGTAAACCACGACAAAAAACTACTGAAATATTCCAACTCTTGCATTTCAAGGAAAGAAATCCAAAATGAACTTTGAAAAATTAAGAGAATGTAACTGTGACAAGGTAAACCACGATAAAACACTTTTGAAATATTCCAAATCTTGCATTTCACGAAAGAAATTCAAAGTGAACTTTGAAAAATCAAGAGAATGTAACTGTGACAAGGTAAACCAAGACAAAACACTGCTTAAATATTCAAACTCTTGAATTACAATTAAAGAAATCCAAAATTAACTTTGAAAAAATAATTAAAAGTAACAGTGACATCGTAAACCATGACTAAACGCTACTGAAATATTCTAACTGTTGCATTTCAAGGAAAGAAATCCAAAATGAACTTTGAAAATTCAAGAGAATGTAACTGTGACAAGGTAAACCACGATAAAACACTACTGAAATATTCCAACTCTTGCATTTCATGAAAGAAATTCAAAATGAAATTTGAAAAATCAAGAGAATGTAACTGTGACATGGTAAACTACGACAAAACACTACTGAAATATTCCAACTCTTGCATTTCATGAAAGAAATTCAAAATGAACATTGAAAAATCAAGAGAACGTAAAAAGCCAAAATGAAATTTTAAAAATAAATAAAATTTAACAGTGACAATTTAAACCAAGACAAAACACTACTGAAATATTCCAACTCTTTCATTTCTAGGAAAGGAATACAAAATGAAATTTGGAAAATCAAGAGACTGTCACTATGACATGGTAAACCATAACAAAACCCTACTGAAATATTACAACTCTTGCATTTCACGAAATAAATTCAAAATGAACTTTGAAAAATCAAGAGAATGTAAAAATCCAAAATGAACTTTGAAAAATCAAGAGCATTTAACTGTGACAAGGTAAACCATGACAAAACAGTACTGAAATATACCAACTCTTTCATTTCAAGGGAAAAAAATCTGAAATGAACTTTGAAAAATCAAGAGAATGTAACTGTGACAACGTAAACCATAACAAAACACTACTGAAATATTCAAACTCTTGCATTTCAACTAAAGAAATCCAAAAATGAACTTTTGAAAAATCAAGAGAATGTAACTGTGACAAGGTAAACCACGACAAAACACTAGTGAAATATTTTAACTCTTGCATTTCAAGGAAAGAAATCCAAAATGAACTTTGAAAAATCAAGAGAATGTAACTGTGACAAGGTAAACCCCGACAAAACACTGCTGAAATATTCCAACTCTTGCATTTCAAAGAAAGAAATCCAAAATGAACTTTGAAAAATCAAGAGAATGTAACTGTGACAAGGTAAACCACAACAAAACACTACAGAATTTAAGTATGTTTCATCTCATTCGAAGACATGTAAAAAAAAGTTGAAAAAAATATATCATGTTAAAAAAACAAAAAAAAATGGGGAGGGGGGGACCAAAAAGTTGGAGGGAGGGGGTGCCCTTCGAGTTTAAGGATAGGGGACCTATGGAGGGTTGAAGTCCCTGGTGGTTAGGGTCGTTGGTGCTTATGATCCATGATGGTTCATACTCATGTATCCCTCACTACTTGATGTGTAAGGATTTCTAAGTATTGTTCTGAATTTACAGACTAAAATTATTTTCTTGTCATATACATCTATCGTTTTATCAACTTTTTATTACAATACGATTTTGGAAAATATTTTATATTTAAAACATTGTTAAAACATCACTTTGATATCATAAAAAACACATCATAGAAGTAAAGCTATCCCGTATCTAAGTTACTTTCTATCCATCTACATCTCTCTTAGTATCAACTTTTTAGTATAATATAATGTTAAACTCTATTTTAAATTGACAACACTGTTCAAAAACGCCACTTGTGTATTATACAGAACACATCGAAGAAATAAAGCTATCCATTATTAAAATTCTTCTCTTGCCATCTACATCTCTCTTAGTGTCAACTTTCTAGTATACTATAACGTTAGACTCTATTTTAAACTGACAACACTGTTCAAACGCAATTGAGGTTATCTTAACTGCTAATCACTTTAACCCTTTTTCTCTATCGTCAAGTACATGCTCTGGAAAGGTACCTAGGAACATAAGGCAATTCAGGAACCAGTGGGGAATCCCCGGTCATAACTGTTAATCACTATAACCCTTTGTCTCCATCGTCAAGTACATGCTCTGGAAAGGTACCAAGGAACGTAAGGCAATTCAGGAACCAGTGGGGAATCCCCGCTCGTAATTGCTAATCACTTTAACCATTTTTCTCCATCGTCAAGTACATGCTCCAAAAATATTTTATTCAGAGATTTCATGTTAAAAAATTATCCAATCACTAATTACCCCTTTTTTGCAAATGTCAATCAATGAATTCTGATTGTAAAAGCGTGTTTAATCACGTTGCTTGGAAAGGTATCCATAAGTACATGCTCTGGAAAGGTGCCAAGGAACGTAAAGTAAGCTAATAGCATGGTAATTCCTATACGTCTGTTAGAATAGCATGGTAATTCCTATACGTCTGTTAGAAATGGTACTTAGTCCTCTACTCTCATATTTTCTAATATCAATTTACTTCGCAATATTACATTCGTCAATATCAGGTAAAAAATATTTGTCGCTATGATTTTAGCAAAAAATGAAGGAAGAAAAAACGGGTTTTAATTTTAACAAAGCAGTGCAACAACCATAAATAAAAACAAATAAGCACTTTAATTAGAAACCATTCCGAATATTTCGGCCTCACGTCTGGGAGCCTTTCTCAATGGAAAAAAAAACAACGAAAAAAACGAAAAAAAAACAAACAAAAAATTTTTTTTTTAAATAACACACAGAAAAAATACGACAACTAAACACACGAAGAAAAAAACATACAAATTATAAATAAATAAGTAAGAAACAAACTCACATATTAAACAAACTTCCAGCACTGGCGTTTTAACACAAGAAACAAAAGCGAATGTCTATAGCGACACCATGCGTCACCCTCCTCTTACAATCAGTGTATAAATGGGAATCTATTCCATTTTTAGGATAGAAATCAAATATTACAAAACTGATAGCTGGGAAACGTATGGAAGCTAGGTGCCAAATGCAAGAAGCCAAAGGTAATGCAGGCATTCTAATAGCTAAAGCTCCAGTTTCATACCCTCATTTCCTCATAGAAAATGTGTTTAGTAGCTATTTTTGTATTAAATCAGGATTTAAACAGGGTTGCGTTCTTTCATTTTAATATGGATCATTTTGATGGGCTTTGTCCTGATGGGCTTTTCGAATGCTTTTACGGTTCAGGGCGCAAAAATAGGTTTTAAAATTAATTGCAGGAAAACTAAGTCCCTAAAACTAGGATTAAGTAAAGGTGATGCTGAGTAACAAGACCTGCAAGATTTTCTAACAACTCTGACTTATACACACATTATAGACTTCAAGTTACAAAAAAACCGTACACCTGCAACTTGTGCCAATAAAGTATTTTTCTCGCTTCTACATTATCAAAGCATATTCAGGTTCATTGTGGGAGTAATATAACCAACATGGCAAACGAGCAAGAATAGATCCCAGAAATCATTTTTTTAAACTCAATTCGGTAAAAGTGAACATGTTTTTGTATCTTAATCTTACAACAAATTTGTTTTAAATCTTAAATCGTTGATTTAGATAGGTAAGCTTCTCATTTCAAGAGTGACAAAGGCTTTTGGACTAGATCTTTATAAAAAAGACTCCCTTATAGGTAAAGAATTTTATCATTATTGGAAAATGAACCGTCTTAAACATTCATTTTGGACTTATTCTCTAACTGATAAACTTCTCACTTAAAGTGTGAGAAAGGCTTTCAAATAAACTTGATTACGAAAATTTAACAGGAACTTGGAAAAACCAAAATAATTAAACATTAATTTTTGAAAAGTTAGCGTTTAATTTTTTGTTGTAAAGAAACAAGCGTTTTACTATTTTTTTTAGGTTTCTGTTAAGGTTTGGCGTTCATGTTTCTTTTAAAAAAAATTCCCTTACTGAGGGGCAAGGACCCCGTATGTATGGAAAAATCAGGGATGTGAGATTTAGAATATAAAACTGTCCGTAGACCCCTGACAAAACTTAAAAATATAAAAAAAAAGATAAAAATATAAGCAGAAAGGCAAGTATATACATAAAAATATATATTATATAAAAATATAAGCATCAAAGAAATTCGACGAAAACGTTAAAAATTGATAAATGGTAAAATACAAGCAAAAGGGCTTGAATAAAAGAAAACCGAAAAACAATTTCAGCCCCAGAATCCCCTGAAATAGAGTGAGGGGGAAGGGCCCCGTAAGTCTAGAAAAGTCAGGATTCGAGATTCAGACTGTAAAACTGTCCGTGTACCCCTGATGAAACATGAAAATATTGAAAAAAGATGAAAATATAAGTAAAAAGGCTTAAATTAAAGAAAGTCAAAGAGTATGGTTAACCCCTAGAAGGGTCAGCCCAGTAGCGCAGGAAGGGGGGTGCGAGCCCCAGGGCAGTTTTTAAATTTGTTGGCAGATTTTGTCTGAAAATCACATTTTTATATATAAGTATTTTAGTACAATGTTTGACAGCACACTCGATGCCTCGCACATTGATCAAATGAGTGAAGTTAATTCGTTACGTGCACATTGAGATAAGAAGCTTGAAGTGAAGGAGTCATTTTTAGGCTATTATCAGCTTATAAGAAAAAGATCTGTGGACTTAACACAGGATACTTTAAATGCAATCGAACAAGATGGTCTGGATATAGCAATGTGTCGAGGGCAGGGCTACGATAACGCTTCAACAATGGCTGGAGTACATTCAGGAGTATAAGCTAGGATTCGTGAGCTTAATCCTAAAGCATTGTTTTTACCTTGTGCCAACCATTCACTAAATCTTTGGGAATGCATTCTTTTGCTACAGTTCCTTCCTGTGTGACATTTTTTGGTACTTTGGAAAGGTTGTAAGTTTTTTTCTCATGCTCAACACACAGATGGAATGTCCTCTTGGCAAATGCTGACGTTACGGTCAAACGACTTGGTGAAATCAGGTGGAGTGCTCACTATGAAGCTGTTAATCCAGTGTTTAAATGCTTTAAGAACATTGTCGATACCATTGAATAACTTTGTGCTTTTCCAGAAACTCGACACTAGAGGAGCAGTTTAAACTTTGTTGAATTCGATGTTGGATTTTTCATTTTTGTGTTTTTTATGATTATGGAATAGTGTCCTTGAACCAAAAATACCTACAAACTGTTGAAATAAGTTTCGGAAAGTGCCTCATCAAAATGAAGAGTTTAAAGGCCTTTTTGAATGATAATAGAGATGGTCTTGTGGAAAGGCAATGGAATTTACTAAAGCTATTGGTGGTGAGATGGACATTCCCCTACCCAAACGAAGAAATATTAGAAGAAAGAAACTGACGACCGGAGAAAAAGCTTCAAACAAGCCTCTAACTTTGGAAGAAGAACTCAAAATATCGAGGCATGGAAGGAATATCTCTCCGGTTTGCGATCTTGGAGACTAGGAACTTGCTATAGAATTCAGAAACTGAAGTGCTAAAATTAGTGAGTTGTTTAGTTGAGAATTACGAAGAAATATCTTCAGGAGACATGTTAAATGAAATCCCACGTCTGAGGAGGTCTTTACAAGCGGCTCTCACGCTCCTGAAGAATGGCTCTGAAGTGGAGATTTTTGAGACTACTGAAGTGGATATATATATATATATATATATATATATATATATATATATATATATATATATATATATATATATATATATATATATATATATATATATATATATATATGCTTGGAAGACAAAAGAATGTAAAGCGAGCAATGTCCCCCAAAGCCACCAAAAAAGCCACCCTGGAATAGAGTGTAGGGGAAAAGCCCCCCCCCCCTCAAAAAAAAGTCTAGAAACGCCAGGGGTATGAGTTCCTGGGTACCCAGAACAATCCGTATGCAATTTTTCTAGAAGAAATCTACCAAATCTTCATGCGCCTTTCGGAGCGCCCATGCTTCAAAACCATATTTGACCACTGTCATCACTGTAGCTTCCAATATTTTAATTTCAGTTTGCAGACTTATCTTTCTATTTTTCCAAACTTTTTCAATTTTGAAAAAAACACTCTGAGCCTTGGCTATTCTACTTTTAACATCATCACTGCTCCCACTGTCTTTACTAGTAATACTACCAAGGTAAGTGAAGCTGTTCACCCCATCAGTGTTTTCGTTACCCAGCGTCACATTTTCATCATCATTTATTCCTAGACTTAGTGACTAAGTCTTCTTAACATCAATTTTTAAACCTATTCTAGCACCCTTAACTTGCAAAACCTCTAAAAGTTCATTCATTTGTCTCAAACTTTCATTTAGGATACTAAAATGATATACTAATAATCTACTAACAAATACTACTATAGATGAATAAATAAACCATAAAGCAAGCAGGAAATGAAACTGACCATCAAGTCAAACCTAAAACAGTCATAAATTACAACAACGAAAAAACAGATGGGTTGTCACTCCCTAAACCTTCTAGAAGTCAGACTGTCTCTGTGCTTCAGTTGACAGAGACGCCTAGTCATACTACGTCATAAACGTCGATGAATTGAACGATTTAGGGAAAAAGGAAATGAAGGATAAAGGTCTCTTTATCATTGAAAAGAAATATTCAATGATTATTGTTCTTTCCTAAGGCACGTCATACCCTTTGATTGAGATTTCTAGGTTGATACTAAAGATTTGAATAAAGTCCAGGACAAGAATCTGATTTATAATAAAATTTAAGAGGTAAGAAATGTAATATAGGTTAAATATGAATATAAGCTATATGGTGCTAATCAAACCTAGAGACTGTATGGTTATGTTTTGTTATTGGTATTTAAATATAAAAAAAACTGCAGGAGAAGAATTTTTAAAAGAAAAAATAACAATCTTCAAAGGAATAGAAGAAATAACAAATGAAGCCACGGGAAAAAAAATATCGAAGAAGACAACCCTGTTGTGCCTTTTCTAAAGAAAATGCACAACAGGATAAAAGGGTTCCAATTGCTTTTCATTTACCTAGCCCCCTGCAAATGAAGGTCAGTATATAAGAAGACACCAAAAGCGAGGTACCGCTCAATCACACTCTATGTTTCTAATGGATGTCCAGACCTTGAATTCAATTTCCTAGCTCCTCACTGATTTGATTAGCCTTCAAGGGAAGAGAGAGGAAAATAATGCAGCATGGGAAAAAATCCTTTATTTAAAGTTTGATTTTCCATGTTTATTGAGAATCAAGCTTACAATTTTCGTTCTAATGTGGTTTTTAAATAGCAGTGACTAATGAAGACTAATCTCAATTAGCTGAATTTTTAGAGAAAATTATCCAAAAATACCTGTAACAAAATCTTTAGTCAAGGGCAGGGGGGAGATGCGGGTGTGTATAAACAATGCGTATTTTCTCATAGTAGAGAATGTCGATTGCAACGTAACTAAATAGTTTATATGATCATTACTTCTAACACTGTTGGCGGAGAGTTGGTCTACTGGCACACCATGGTTGCAGCGATAGCTGCAATCTAGTAAAGAGCGAACCACGGCCCATAGTAAAGAAAAGTTTCAAAATGCGTTTAAAAACTGTCTAGTAAAAAAATTCCCATTTTTGCATTTGTAGCTGATTCAGGAATTGTAACTATTATTTCCATTTATCTTTATAGTGAAATGTTATTTAAAAAAAAGTTGTAGGTATTTTTTAAAAAGAGCCTGAACCCAAGGCCGTACCCAGGGGGTAGGGGTTTGAACCCCTCCCCCTCCTGAAATATTTGTCTGACTGGAAAAAACGTAACAAAAATGGATATAAACAAATTTTTTATGCGTTTTTTTGTGTAAACCTTCACCTCCGAAAAAAAAATCCTTGAGTAAGACTTAAACACCCCCCGAGAAAAAATTCTGGATGCGGCCCTGCCTTAACCCCTCGAAAACAGTTTCAGAAGAAGACAAAAATTACACCATGGAATCGCCACTGTCAAGGACTCTGTATTAAATTGACAGAACTCAGGTTGATCGGGCTATACTTATATTATTATTTACATTATTGTTTACCATTTCTTGTGCAGAAAAAAACACTAGCAACGATTTTCTTTCCTGTTTTTACATTCTAGTAAACCCTAATTCTATAGTTTATCAAAGTTCTATTTACAATACCATTCTGATTCAAAATTTAAACACGTTAGTGTGAAAACAATAAAGTCTTTCTTCAGAGAAACAGAGGGCTTAGTTTTTGAAATGCGTGACTCAGTGAATTTTTGTTCTTTCTAGTGGCTTGATATTTCTAAAAGAAGAACCTTGTAAAAAGTCAGAGTTACTATTCTATCAAGAATTTGCACTTTGTTACCTGTCTAGATTTGTCACGCAGTATTATTTGCAGTGTGTCACGCAGATCCATCTAAAAACAGGAATATTTTTCTCTCCGAAAAAGGAATAATCTGCTTGGACTGAAAAACACGTCACAAAATAGAGCCAGTAGCATCAAAGGACATCTTCTAACAAGAAAGTGTAGAACATTAATCTCCCTGTTCTCTTTAGTCTTTCCATCATCGCACTTAGAAGCTGAGAAATTGTTTTACCAAGGTGTCTGAGTGCCCCATTAGGTAGGCTATATTAAATATGGCCCACGGGATATGAGAAAGAGATGAGAGAAATACAACAGATTCTCTTTGATCATTCTGTTGTTGACCAGAAATCTCATATGTGTTGATATCATGGCAACCAATCCCCACCAAAGAAGGCCTTTAGCCTTTTAGGTTTTCCCATTATTTTAGATCACCTTGGTCACTAATTCCCATTTAGGGATTATACAGACCATCTGAATGGACATAACACCCGGGAAACATAAAATTCCGTTAGTGAAGCCCTATCGAAAACAAAACAAAGCAAAAAAAAAACTAGTTTCTATGATTAAAGCACCGCAATTTTGCTTAAATAAGGAATAGGGATATTTTTATTGGAACACTTCCTGATTAAAAAGATAAATTATTTTCCGTCAAAATCAAGAAACAAACAAATACGGTTCATCCTGGAGGAACCGGGCGTTTTGTACGTACATACAAATAAAGAAAAAAATATACCTAAACACAAAACTTGACGGATGTTGTGAATTATTAGCCATTTTATGAAGTAACTGGGAATGATTTGCCACGTGTTGTTAGGAATTCGACCTTAAAAACATTCGCAGATGATGTGAAAATTTACAGGTCAGTCATAAATGAACAGGAGATTTATTTACTTCAAAAAGGATTTGGTTACTCTGCGCCGGTGGTGCACGGCAAACTCTATGTTCATTAACGAAACCAAGTGCAACGCTGTTCACTATTTGCGTAGAATTCCGTCAAATTACCATTAGTTTGTTGATGGTAAATCAATTTCAAGTGTGGAATGTTTTTGAGACCTTGGGGTTTGCTTTGATTCAAGTCTCAATTTTGATAAACATGTATCGGATATCAACCATAAGGCAAATTACAATTACAACGTCTAAAGAGTACATTTTCTAAGTTTAACCTTCGTTCATTGATTTTAGTTTATGTATCCACTGTACGTCCAATGCTTGAGTATTGCTCGTCAGTATGGTATCCACTTAATAAGAGAGAGGTTTGAGAAAGTGCAACGTAGGACCACCAAACTCATACCTTACCTAAGACATCTACCTTACCACCAGATAATGCTGAGAGTACAGTTGCCTAGTCTTCAGTTCCGACGGGATAGAGCCGACCTAATAAATACGTTCCGCATTGTTAGGAACATTGATAATACCATCCCAACTCACTTCTTCACTTTTACAGAATACAGTAGTACCCGTCAACACCAACACAAAATTTACCCACCATGCTCACAGAAAAGATTAGGCCAAAAATCTTTATCTAGCCGAGTGTGGAATACTTGGAAAGCACTTCCGTCGGAAATAGCTGCAAGTAATACGGTCCAGTCTTTCAAAAGTGATTTAGCCTCTAAAAATTTCTATGTTAGGTCTCATAACAATCCGTTTTGAGAATATTTTTATTTTTTGTATTAGCTGTTTTGTGACCAGTATGTTTTTCAGTTATTTTCTATGCTTACTTTTCGGTATGTTAAAGTTATTAGCAAATATGTTTCAGTTAGTTCGGTATGCTACTGTAAGTTTCAGTTATTATGTTTCCAGAGTGTGTTAATTTGCATAGAATTGTGTGTGTGTATTATGTTGTCAACATTGTCATAGACTTTCTACAATTGTTTAGTGCGACAAGCTTGATAAAACTTACCGTATTTGGGTATTAATAATAACAGTAAAAATACCGGAAAAACTGAAAAGATTTAATTTCACTCATATATCTGGTTCAAATCATTGGGTTGCATATATAGCACATGTAAAACCTTTAGTTAAAGCCACAAATGGTTGTAAAGACAATACTATATCAGAGATACAGCCTAGTCTGTATGTGCAGCTACTTGCAAAGTGGCTTCTCCAGCAATATGTGTATGTTTCCTACTATGAAGGCAAACTTTACACTTAAGCGCCTACGCGCGGGTCTCTTCCCTTTCAAAATTGATCTTACAAGGAAAGAAAAGTTGACAGCTGGAGGTGAGTGGATATGCTTGTAGAACGCTTGATTAATCCTTAATTTTCAAATTAGAATATAGTCTCTTGTGGCGCTACAGCGACCTCTACAAACCTTGTCATGAACCTTGTTTGTTGCCAGTTTAAGTGAAATTTCAATTTACCAGCTTCTTTTGCTTGTTATTCATTACTCGTTTCAAGGCACACAAAATATACCCTGCAATTAAACATTAGGTATACTTGTAACAGGAAAATATCCTCCCTTATTAAATTAGCTTTTAGTTAAAATGACTTTTTTGTGTCTACGATTTTGACTGAAACAAAAATGTGTCAATCAAAGGGACTAAAATCATACAATTGATATTTATTCTTAATGTAAAAAAGAAACAATGTCCAAAGTTAGAAGGTTTGTTAATTTTCCAACTTCTGCACCCAAAGCTTTTGAACAGTATTTGAAAACTAAAATAAAAGGAAAAATGTTTTAAACAAGAAAACCTAATAAAAAGTTTGTGGTTTTCTAGAAAAAAAAAACTGATTTAGCTGACAAACAAAAGAGGGAGTCGAACAGTTCAGAGGCTACCAAAATAAACTAAGGCCTGGTGAACAAATCAATGAAAAAAAAGGAAATGGACTCTTTACTCTTTCATCCCGTTTTTTTTTGTCGCTCCAACTCCCATAAAGTTTGTTTTACGAGATCAATTAAAGTTTTCACTTTGTTTTAAAACAATAGTTCTTTGTGATAAGACAGAAACTAAGTCCAAAGAAACCAAACAGCAGATAAATTTAGGTCCTTCATATTTTTTCAAATCCGTTCACAATGACACAAATTTTGTTCTAGAGCTTGACTAATAGGGAGGGCTAATCACATAAAAAAAAGATATATCTCATGAAAGGGCTCAGAACATGCAGTATAAACTTACCAAACTTAGTTGGTACTATAAACCTATCCATCGTTTTTCAGAATCAGACTAGCCTACTAGACGCCGCTAGGTCCCTCTCTTTAACAGATATGAAACCGATTTTTTAAATAATTTAAAAAATCGATTTCGTATCCACTAAAGAGAGGAACGTGCATATAATAACAGTTTATTAGAGCAAGATCATCTTCTTTGTTAAGGGGCTAGAAAACTTTCCTAATTAGTTTACCTTTTATTTGATCAATAAAATTGGTAGACCAGAATTCAAAAGACAAGTCAGGGAGTTTTAATTAAGTTTTAATTAAGGGAGTTTTACTATGGTCTATACCGTTGTTAGACCATAGGCCTAGTTATCTACATGGATGGATGTTTTTTGCACTTCCTCGGGCTGGTGTGCTTGTATTTTATTTTTAGTTATTTTATTTTTTAGTTCTTTTATTTTATTTATAGTAGTCACATTATGAAAAGCGATGAATAGGTTTATAATACCAACTAAGCTTGATCAGTTTGATACGGCATCTTTTAAGCTCTTTCATAAGATGCCTCTTTTAAAATATTTGGAGCCATTAACAGCTTTATTGCTAATTGCATACTTACAGAAACAAGTTGAACCGGCCCCAGAACTAAGCCTTGTAGGACCCCTTCTTAACCTTAGACGGTAAGCACATAACAGGATCAACAGACAAAGCCTTTCTAGAAAAATAAGAATCAAACCAAGCCCTATCATTCCCTGTTATACCTTAATTAAATTAAAAAATAAGTTTTTTCAACTAAAAGTAAGGAGCAACATTAGAGCTTAAAACGAACAAAATTTTTTTTGTATGTTAGAAGGGCAGCCCTTTCCTCAATCCTTCCTCTTTACGCTGAAGTATTAAAACTCTTCAAAAGCATTTTTCTTTCGAAATCAAGGGTCCTTTTATTTGAGTAGGCTTTCCTAAAGAATCAGGACAAAAATTCAAACAATAGCATATATATATATATATATATATATATATATATATATATATATATATATATATATATATATATATATATAGTCCTCTAGTCCTACATAACTAGTCATAGTATAACCAGTCCTCCATAAATTAATTGAATTTTATTTAATTCCAATACTTTTTGCATAAATTCCTAAGCTAGCGAAGGAGCACTAATGTAGCAATTCGGTTCTAGTAGGTTTAATTCTAGAATAGTGTTTCTTAACCTCCTCTATGCCCCTATGCCTTCCCAAAGCAAGATCATAATTTGGACTTTACTGAAAGAACATAAATATTTTACTTTTATAACTTTAATACATCAAACAATATTATCAGTTTGATTGCTAAATATAAGTATATGTATGTTAAACTGACAATGCACATTCATTTGTATTTTTTTCAGTAAAGTGAAAAGTATGTTCTCCCAACACATGTTAATTTCGGCTCGCTTTGAGTTGACTCTGTTATTTATTGTAATTTTTGTTCGTTTTTGGTTTCATTTATTTATCGATGCTGATTTGTGGTAGTTTCACTCTTTGTAGAATATTTGATTTTAGTTTTGCTCATTTTCGGTTTAATGGGGTTCTTTACTTTTCTTCGAAAAACTTATTTTGTGGAAAAAGTTTTTTTAATTAATTTCTGTTCGTTTTATATTGAGATTGTCTTTTCAGGGAAAAAGAAAATAGTACTTTAAATATTTTCGTATTTTTAAGACATTATAGTTTGCTCTGCTATTTGTACGCTGGAGAAACATTTTCAGCAATTTTTAACAACATACACCCTTTTAAAAATCTGGAAACAAATAGTAGTGTTTAATTTAGTTTCATACCTCCTTTAGTTGACCTGAAATGGAAAACTTGATACCATTCGCCAAAAAATTTGTTAACTAACTTTGATAGCTTGGATACATGTACGCTATTTTGATTTGGTTAAATTTTAAGTGCAGAAGTAGCCCCGAAAGTTCGAAAATAATACCCTCAGTCGTGCTTGGGATACTGCTGAGATTCCTTATTGGGAATTAGCATTAACGCAGTGCATTTTGATTTCATCTTGAGGTAGCACTTAGTTTTCAAACATAATGGGCAAATGCGAGGGTGGGGGTGGTAGGGGGATTAGTTGCCCTCCAATCCCTTTCGAATATTAAAAAGGGCATCAACCCTTTAAATATTCAATCGATTGAGCCCTTTTCCAAGTTCCTACGACAACTCCTTCTATACAAACTGCCCTGGTCAAAAAAAAAAAAAAAAAAAAAATATATTATACCCACATCGATCTTTACTATAAAATGCCAAAGCTTCCAATCACTTTCCACTATTAAAAAGGGCACTAGGCCTTTCCATTTCCAATGGAATGAGCCCTTTTTGAGTTCCCAAGACAACGCTTTCTACAAACAGCTTATATGCCCCCAGAGAAAAAATACAACCTTTACCCTAAGGGCTGTGAGGGGGGTTGTCATCCTCAAAGACCTAATTTCCAGAACTTTCAACTACGTTAAACAAAATTGCTATCTCAAAATGTTGATTGGATGTGTTTGGCGAAATGGTGGCACTAGTCCTTTCAATTTCCTATCAAATAAACCCTTTTGAAGTTTCTACGACAACACTTTCAATAAAAACCTTCTATATCCCCAGGGCATAACTTACAACCCTTGCCCTGAGGGCAGGAGGGTTGTCATCCTCAAAGACCTAATTTACCGAACTTTCTTCTACGTTGAACAAAATGACTATCTGAAAATTTTGATTGGATGTGTTTGGGGGAATAGTGAGCATGAGAGGGGGTTATTTACCCTCTAATCACTTTCTACTATTAAAAAGGGCACGAGCCCTCTCAATTTCCAATTGAAATAGCCCCTTTTGAAGTATTTACGACAACTCTATCTATAAAAACCTTATATGCCCCCAGGGCATAACTTATAGCTTTTGCCCTGGGGACTCTGGGGGGTTTGTCGTCCTCTAAGAAATAATTTCTGGGACTTTCAGCGACGTTGAACAAAATGGTTATCTCACAACTTTTATTGAATGTGTTTGGGTAAATGGTGGGGTGAGAGGGGGGTTAATTATTTTCCAATCAGTTTCGATTATTAAAAAGGGCACTAGCCCTTTCAATTTACAATCAAATGAACACTTTTTGAAGGTTCTACAACAATTTTCTATATAAACCTTATATGCCCCCACGGCATAACTTACAACCCTTGCACTAAGGGCTTTGAGGGGGATATCATCCTAAAATACCTAATTTCCAGAACTTTCAACTCTGTTGAACAAAAACGATATCGCAAAATTTTGATTGGGTGTGTTTGGGGAAATGGTGGGCGTGAGAGTGGGTTTAGTTGCCCTTCAATCACTTTCGACTATTAAAAAGGGCACTAGCCCATTCAATGTCCAATTGAATGAGTTCTTTTTGAAGTTTCTACAAAATCGCTTTTTATAAAACCTTATATGCCCCAGGGCATAACTTACAACCCTTGGCCTGATGGCTGTGGAGGGGGAGGGGTTTTCACCCTTAAAGACCTGATTTCCAAAACTTTCAACTACGTTTAATAAAATGGCTATCTAAAAATTTTGATTGGACGCGTTTGGAGAATAGGTGGGTGTGACAGGGAGGTTAGTTGCCATCAAATCACTTTCGACTATTAAAAAGGGCACTAGCCCTTTGAATTTCCAATCGAATGAGCTCTTTTTCAAGTTTCTACGACAAAGATTTCAATAAGAACCTTCTTTGCCCCCAGGGCATAACTTATAACCCTTGCAATGAATACTGTGGGGGGGGGGTCCTGATCAGGGGTATAATTTCCAGAAGTTTCAACTGTGTGGAACAAAATGGCTATCTAAAAATTTTGATTGGATGTGTTTGGAGAAATGGTGGGCAAGGGAGGGGTGTTAGCTGCCTTCCAATCACTTTCAACTATTAAATAGTGCGCAAGCCATTTCAATTTCTAATCGAATGAGTCCTTTTCGAAGTTTCTACGACAACGCGTTCTATAAAAACTTTATATGCCCCCGGGCATAACGTACCACCCTTGCCCTGAGGGTTGTGGGGGGGGGGGGTTCATCCTCAAAGACCTAATTTCCAGAATTTTCAACTAAGTTAAACAAAATGGCTATCTCAAAATTTTGATCGGATGTGTTTGGGGAAATGGTGGGCGTGAGCGGGGGGGTTAGTTGCCCTCTAATCACTTTTGACTTTTAAAAAGGGCACTATCCTTTGAATTTCCAATCGAATGAGCCTTTTTTTAAGTTTCTACGGCAACACTTTCTATAAAAAAAACTTATATGCCCCCAGGGCATAACTTACAACCCTTTCCCTGAGGGCTCTGGGAGAGTGTCCTCCTCAAAAACATAATTTCTATCTGGAAATCCACTACGCTGAAAAAATGGCTATCTCAAAATTTTTATTGGATGTGTTTCGGGAAATGGTGGGGTGGAAGGGGGGTTGGTTGCCTTCCAATCACTTTCGACTATTAAAAAGAGCACAAACCACTTCAATTTCCAATGGAAATAGCCCTTCTCGAAGTTTCTACGACAACTTCTTTGATACGAAGTGCCCTGGTCTAAAGGATGAAAATAATATATAATACATTGTGCCAACATTTTTCTTATATGCCCCCAGGGCATAACTTAAACCCTTGCCCTGAGGGTTGTGGAGGAGTGTCCTCCTCAAAAACATAATTTCTATCGGGAAATCAAATACACTGAACAAAATGGGTTTCTCAAAATTTGTATTGGATGTGTTTGAGGAAATGGTGGGTGTGAAAGGGGTGTTAGTTGCCTTCTAATTACTTTCGACTAATAAAAAGGATACAAGTCACTCCGATTTCCAATCGAATGAGCCCTTTTCGAAGTTTCTACGACAACTCATTCAATACGAAGCGCCCTGGCCTAAAGAAAAAAAAAATAATACATTGTGCCAACATCGTTCTTTACGTAGGCAGCGCGATTGCACTGCCTTTTATGTCCATTACACCATCTACTGTTGTGTGACTAAAGTTCAATGTCCACCCGGTGGACATCGGTTCTCAAAAAGTATTTTAAAGTTAGAAAGATAAGAGTTGACAGAATAAAAGAACTTCCTATTTTAAATGTGTTTTCTTTACTTTCACTATAAGTCATCTTCAAAAGTTGAAAACCATGGTATCTCTGTTGTAGTTACCGTATCTGATACCTTGATAATTATCGACCCTAGTGACGTTGAGAACGTTTCTGCAGATGAAAGTGATATGACCTCTTTGAGCCCTACGATAAGAAGTTGAAGATAAAAGTGAAGATGACGGCATATGCCACAAACTACACCTATCAAAAAAAATTCCACAAGAGCCTGAATGTCACTGGTGACGAGCTTATGACATATTTTGAAGTTGTAATATTGGTGGACAATCTCAAATATCCTCAACTGAAGATGTACTGGAAGGCGCAGTACCGTGTTAACCAGATAGCAGTAAATATTGGAAAAAATCGTTTCTTTACTCAAAGAAGCAATTTGAAATTTGTTGTAGATGAGGAAATTTCAGACGAGAAGAAAAATCGGTTGTGGAGAGTTCAGTCAATTATCGACCGTTTTCGTACCGTTTGTCTTTCTTTCCCGAGGGACAAAAATTTTTCAATTGATGAAGAGATGGTCCCTTTTTACGGGAAAACGTCGTTAAAGCAGTATGTACCCAGTGAGCTAAACCCTGTCGGACTCAAAAACTTTGTCTTGGCTAATCTGAAGGGCCCCGTACTTGACTTCGAGATTTATCAGGATGCCACTACGCTTTCTGAAAGTATGCAATGCCATGGACGTACAGCTGGAATCAAACTCAGGCTATCACAAACTCTCCCACCCGGAACTTTCCTGTACTTTGATCGATTTTTCAACTCAACAAAAGTACTCGACCTTCTGTATGAAATGAAGAAAAATGCAACTGGCACAATCATGCGAAATAGATTTGGAAAAGAGACCATGCTTCTGAAGCCAGAGAAAGAAATGTAAAAGAAAGGGAGAGGGTCTAGCGTTGCATTTGTGCGAGAAATCAGAAACTAGCCATCACCGAATGGTTTGATACAAGAATTATGACATTAGGCTTGAATTGCAAGGCCGCAGAAGAAAGAAACAACAGTGGAAAGATGGGGCAAAAAGCAGGAGAAGCGGATCACAATCTCTTGCCCAAGGTCTTTAGTTGACTACAACTAGTACATGGGCGGACATGGCTGACCGTGTGATCAGTTATTACCGATGCGCTTCTAGAACTAGAAAATGGACCGTAAGATTCCTTCTTCATTTTAAAATGCCGAAACACTTTCATCGAGATGCAAGTTCATGAATAAAATAGCAGGCAAAGCTTGAAAAAATGCATCTTATATCCTTTTCACGTTGCAGAGCACCCTCTTTATCGGTCGAAACCGGAGCAGCATGTTGAGGAAGATGACGATTGTGAAATACTTTTGGCTGGTAACTTAAGCAAGTGCCAATCACTACCGCCTGAGAGATTTAGAGGAGTCATTCACTTACCCGAATACCACGACCTAGAGAACGCGAAGAGGTGCCGCCTTCCTGGCTGCTCAATGAAAAAAAAAGTGGTGGTTTGCTGAATATAAATTGTTTCTATGTCTTGTTCGTGACAGAAACTGCTTTTCTGTTTCAGGTAGAAAAAAAAGGCAGTTTCTGTTTCCATGGAAAATAGATTTCCTGTTTCTTTCTCTTGATGAAAATATCAGTGTTATACAGTCGACATATATGTCTGATTTTCTTCGTTAAAACCCGATGTCCACGGTAGTGGATCAAGGATTTTGGAAAGGGTAAGAGATTGAAAAATTTTTTAACGTCATTTCTGAAATCAGTAACTTTTTTAACACACGTGGTGTAAAAATCAATTGTCTTCAATACCTATATCTATGCCGGTAGTCAGGAGGTCAATACCATTAAAACATGTATAGAAGTTAGTACGTCCGGCAGGTATACGGAAGTATAATCACCTAAGTTTTGGTTGTCAAATTTTCCCCAAACATTATGTGCAAATTCATGATCATCAACTGAAATTTCTTTTTGAATTAAATTGTTGTAACAAATTTTCTTTCCTGGTAGCGTGGTTTCTTTGAAACGTTGAATCGAGCCGATGTACTAACAGGGAAAACCTCCCTTACGTGTAACTAGGGTAAACTGGTTATCTAAAGGGAATTTTTGCTTTAGAAATAAGAAATTACTAGGATCTTCGCCCCTCTGTGTTTGAACTAGGGCATCTAGTGATTTAAATAGCGACGAAGACTACACTACCTTTCTATCATAAACAACAAGTACAACAATAGGAAAAATATTTTTCAAAGACAGTGGAATGCAACATTAAATGAATATTTCGACCCTATATCCCCAGCAAAACAAATGAAAAAAAGAACGAATATAAAAGAACCCACATTAAAATTCAATTTTTCAAACTAAAATATTTTCAAAATAGTCCTAGCATCATTACTTTCAAGGAAGTTCAAAAAGGACTGGTACAACAAGCGAAGTAAAAAAAAAAATAATTTAAATGGAATAAAAAAAAAACATTTACAAACAAGCTCTTAAAGCTAATCTTGTCTTTTTGGCAGCCAGCCTATAAGGTCTATCCGTAACAGGTTGAATGGAATTGTTTACTGTTTTTTTTAACATAATTCGTTAAATCATTTTTAATTATATTTGTGCACAAGGTATTAAGTAAATATTCTCCCAAATCCCTATTTAAAGAAGTATTACTATTTATTTTGATTCTAATTTCAATTACCTCTCGAAAAACCTGTTTCATGCCAAAATCATTGTTAATAAGTTTATTCAAAAAGTATTTTATGACTAGGATTATCAAAGATATGACTGTTTAAAGCAGAATCAAAAGAAATATTTGTACTATTAGAATTTAAAGCTTTAGTTATGTCATCTTTGTGCTGTTGTAGGCGTTTTTCTAAATTTTGGTGGGTTCAACCAACGCAGTAGTTGCCACAGTCACATGGTATTCAATAAACCCCTCTTTGGCAAATAACTGGGGTTATATCTTTATCAGAGTTTAGGAAGTACATGATTTTAAAATTATTGGTAAGTACTACATAAAAATTATTTTGTGTTCAAACTTTTTTTAAATTTGTAGTGACTATTGGAATATATGGAAGGTAAATTATATTTGAGGGCTTAGCGGGAGTTTTGCATGGTAAAAGACACTCGATTTTACGGGAGTGTCTTGCTAGTATTCGGTTAATCGTATCAAACAGTTCGTGGTAACGAACTGTAAGTAGGGAGCGACCCGACTCAATGGTAGCCGAAACTGTAAAAAAGGGATTTTGATACCAATAGATACATCAAAAGAATCAGATTTTAATGCTGATTTCAAATATATAAGTTTCATCAAGTTCGGTCCTAACTATCAAAAGTTACGTGCCTGAGAAAATTTTGCTGATTTTCGAAAAAAGGGGGAAACACCCCCTAAAAGTTATAGAACCTTAATGAAAATCACAACATCATATTAAGCGTATCAGAGCGTATTCAGCGTAGCAGAGGTTTCAAGCTCCTATCTACAAAATTGTGGAATTTTGCATTTTTTGTCAGAAGAAAAATCATGGATGCGTGTTTATTTGTTGTTTTTTTTTTCCAGGGGTGATCGTATCGACCCAGTGGTCCTAGAATATCGTGGGAGGGCTCATTCAAACGGAAATTAAAAGTTCTAGTTCCCTTTTTAAGTAACCAAAAAAATGGAGGGCAACTAGGCCCCCTCCCACGCTCAGTTTTTCCCAAAGTCACCCGATCAAAATTTTGAGATAGTTATCATATTTTCGACCATGCTGAACAAAATGGCTATGTCTTTTAGGATGACTTAATCCCCCAAAGTCTCAGGGGGGAGGGCTGAAAGTTATGAACTTTACCAAATGTTTACATATAGTATTGTTTATTGGGAATTATACAGACGTTTTCAGGGGGATTTCTTCTGTTAGTGGGGGGGAGTGGGTCGGGGGTTATGTGGGAGGATCTTTCCATGAAGGAAGTTTTCATGGGGGAAGGGAAATTCCTATGAAGGGAGCGCAGGATTTCCCGGCATTATTTAAAAAAAAGATCAGAAATTATATATAAAAAAAAACAAATAAACACGCATCCGTGATCCTTCTTCCGGCAAAAAATAGAAAATTCCACATTTTTGTAGATAGGAGCTTGAAACCTCTACAGTAGGGTTCTCTGATACGCTTAATATGATGGTGTGATTTTTATTAAGGTTCTATAAATTTTAGGGGGTCTTTCCCCCTTTTTTCGAAAATCAGCCAAATTTTCTCAGGCGCGTAACTTTTGAAAGGTAAGATTAAATTTGATGAAATTTATATATTTGAAATCAGCATTAAAATCTGATTATTTTGATGTATCTATTGGTATCAAAATTCCGTTTTTTAGGGTTTCGATTACTATTGAGCCGGGTCGCCCCTTACTTACAGTTCGTTACCACGAACTGTTTGATTTTTTGCATTTTAATGTAAAAACTGTTATAAAAATATATTTTACACAATACAGCATAAACTCGGCACAATTTTCCAATTGGACTTAATATAAAAAAGAAACTAATTGCAATATGTCGTTTGTAGAACTTCATTGGATGAAAAGTTATTTTCTAAGTTCATGTTTTTGTTTAATATCAAGTATCATAATCATATACTTCAGAATGCTGAACTGACTGAAGGTCGATACTCTGACTCTGATCTTCACAAATCGGCATGCTCAATGGAGTCGCCACCAAACATTGTAAGAAGGGCTTTTGCCCAATAAAGTCTGTCCGTGAATTTGCTGTAGGGTGTATTGTCAGGTTGGGCTATTTCCCGCAAATTTCAGTATTAAATTTTCAGCTTCGTCATAAAAAATTCGCAGGGCGGGTTATTGGGCTACAATGTTTGAAATCTCGCTAGTTCTGGGCTAGAAATTGAATTGACTTGAAATAAAGAAAAATAATCCCGTTTGTTATATCAATTTGGTCATTTATCTTCTTTGCAGTCTTAGACTACAATATAGTTATAATAAGAAAGCCAAAATATCTTGCAGAACTTTTCTTTTTTTTTTCAGTCATACATTAACTTCGAAGAAGGAATTTACTAAAGTTAGGAAGATACATAATTTCAAATAATACACAAAACATAGGTATATGGTACAATTTATAATACAAAACATGGGTAAACATTATTTAAAGTTTATTAAAATAAACATTATAAGATGGGCAATGAATTTCTATGCGAGTATTTGGGTGATAGTAGGTTTGCTGTAAGCTCTCGGATGCAAACACTATACTAATAACATTATTGCTGCGTCAAATTGCAAAAATATTTTTCTCCAACTTTGTCTTGCATTAGATTTACTGAATATAATCACGTTCAATTGTCTATTAACCCCCTGCCCCTAACTCTCTAACGTTGAGACATAGTCTGAGGTCAAATGATTCATATTCTGTATAACAGTTCGTAGTAACGAACTGAAGTAAGGAGTGACGCAGCTCAATAGTAACCAATGCTCTAAAAAACGAAAATTTGATATCAAAAGACATATCAAAAGAATCGACTTATTATGATGTTTTCAAATATATAAAATCCGTTAAGTTTAATGGTACCCATCAAAAGCTAAAAGTCTAAGAAAATTTGCAGGATTTTCGAAAAAAGGAGAAAACACCCATAAAAGTCAAGGAATCCTAATGAAAATCCCACCAACAGATTCAACCCATCTGAAAATCGTTTTGTAGAAGTTTCAAGCTACAATCTGGAAAAATATGTAATTCTGTATTTTGTTTTTGCCAGAAGAAGGATCACGAATGCATGTCTATTCGTTTTTTTGTTGTTTTTTTCCCAGGGGTGACCGTACCGAACCAGTAGTCCTAGAATATAGGGAAAGGACTCACTTTAACGGAAATTAAAACTTCTAATGTCCTTTTTGAGTGACCAAAAATAATGGGGGGTCTTCTAGCCCCCCTCCCACCCCTATTTTTCCTCAAAGTCGTCCAATCAAATTTTGAGATTGTCATTTTGTTCAACCTAGTTAAAAAGTCCATTAAATATGACTCTGGAGAAAACATGACCCCCCTGAGCCCCTGAGGAAAGATTTCAGTATTTGTTATTAAGGAGTATATACACAATTTTTTTGGGGGGGGATTTCTGGTGGGGACATTTTCCACTGGGAGGATTTTCTGTTGGAAGGGAGGTTTCCAGGGGGTGAAGTTTTCAGGGAAAATTTTATACTTGGGGAATCTGCCAGAATTCCTATTCGAAATTCATTTTGTTTGTCTTGCTGTCTTTGCCAGCTCAATTTTACATGTGGGATTTTCCTGGAGGAAACTGTTACCGGGTTGGAATTGTTTAGAATATCTTTTCCTAGGGGGGGGGGTTCATTTTGTAGAAGTTTCAAGCACCCATCTGTAAAAATGTGCAATTTTGTATGTTTTATTTTGTTGCCAGAAGAGGGATCACGAATGCGTGTTTATTTGTTTTTTTGTTGTTTTTTCCCAGGGGTGACCGTATCGAACCAGTAGTCCTAGAATATAGGGAAAGGACTCACTTGAACGGAAATTAAAACCTCTAATGTCCTTTTTGAGTGACCAAAAATAATGGGGGGTCAGCTAGCCCCCCTCTCACCCCGTTTTTTCCTCAAAGTCGTCCGATCAAAATTTTGTGATAGTCATTTTGTTCAACCTAGTTGAAAAGTCTATCAAATATGACTCTGGAGAAAACATGACCCCCCTGAGCCCCTGAGGAAAGATCTCAGTATTTGTTATCAGAGAGTATATACTAAATTTTTCTGGGGGGGGGGGGGAATTCTGCTGGGGAAATTTTCCACAGGGAGGATTTTCTGTGGGAAGGATTTTCCAGGGGTTGAAGTTTTCAGAGAAAATTTTGTACTTGGTGAATCTGCCAGAATTCCTATTCGAAATTCGTTTTGTTTGTCTTGCTGTCTTTGCCAACTCAATTTAAGGGGTATTTTCCTGGAGAAAACTGTTACCGAGTTGGAATTGTTTAGAATATCTTTTCTTAGGGGGGGGGGTCCACGGGAGAAATTCTCCATGGGATACATTTCCACGGAATAAATTGTCTGGAGGGGACCTTTCCATGGGATAAATTCTCCAGAAGAATATTTTGCAAGAGCAGCTTTCTGCTAGGGGACGGGAGGGATTTGCGGTGAATTTTTTTTACGGAGGAGGGGATTTCCGGTATGATTTTAAAACAATTAGAAGTTAAAGTCTTTTTCAAATGAACGTTTGCTAAGAAAAATTTTCAGAATCGTCACCAAGAAATTGTCGGGTGGGGATTTTCCGCTAAATGGAATTCTCTGGGGGGAATTTTCCTGGTCATCTAGGGATACTCCGTGAGAAGAAGGATTTTACTGTGGAGGGGAGCCAAATTTACCGGCTTTATTTAAAAATATCAGAAAATAAAAAAAAATAGTTTTTTTCAACTGAGAGTAAGGAGCACCATCAAAACTTAAGACGAACAAAATGTTAAGATATATGAGGGGGGGGGGTCACCCCTCCTCAATACCGCTCTATACGCTAAAGTTTGACTTTCTGTCCCAATTCTTTAAGAAGGACTCCCGAAACACAGAGGCCGTTTGATTAGAATAATAAGCTTTTTTAAAAGTTCTACAAAAAGCTTTAGCGCAAAGAACGAGGTATTGAGGAGTGGAAAACTCCCTTCATATACGTAATACTTGTTGTTCGTTTAAAATTTTGATATTACTCCTTACTTTCAGTTGAAAAAATTACTTTTTTGTTTAATTAATTTAAAAAACTTTTCCCACAAAATATGTCTTTCAAAGAGAGCAATGACCCTCATTAAGCCAAAAATGAACAGAAATAAAGTCAAATAATCTTCCAAGCGAAAAGCTATTACAAATCACCCTCTGTAAATAAATGTAACTCAAAACGAACAGAAATTACAATAAATGACCGAGTCAAACTCAAACTGAGAAAACACAAACATGAGTAGGGGTTACAACACCCATGCTTTCTGAAGATCAGACCATAATTTGCAGTTTACTCAAAATAAAAATGACTTCGGAAAGTCAGTTTAATATACATATACTGATATTTATTCCTTAAAGCTGATATTCTCTTATACTGATGTAATAATTTTATTTATTAAAGAAAACACAAGTAAAAACTACTAAATTTGTTTTGTTTTCAGTAAGATGCAAATTATGTTCTGGTCCATCAGTAATGTGGTGGTAGTAGTGGTAGCACTAGTAAGGGTGGTAGTTTTAGTATCAGTGGTATCACGCAAATATTGCCTTTTTGATCATCTCCTTTGTCATTTCCTGAGAGTTGTTCCTGAGTTACACCCTTTTGATAATACGTATGCATATAACGTGTTTCTATTTAGTTCAACACTCTCCTCAACAGTGTCCAAAAATCTCACTTGAATGCCTTCGTATTTTTGGAAAGTAAAGTTCAAATAATGCCTTTCTGTTTAATATATATTATGTGTAAACAATGATCAAATTGCTTAATTTACAACCCATGCTCTGAAGACTGTGGGGAGGTTATTTTTACATAAGTCATAGTTTTGACCCCTGGATATGATATGGCTTATGATATTGATAAAAGAGCATCCTTGTCGTATTATTGTCTTCTGTCGAATGCTAACATCAGACAGATGGTAATAGGATGTATCAACGGGTAATGTGTTACCAGGATTATTCGCAAGAAGTTGGCCTCCGTCGTCAACTAAAAGTTTTAGACTAGCATTCTATTTGAGCACTATCATCTCTGGAAATGTCACTCTCGCATATCCACCATCAGTAATGACGAATTTTTTCGGCTTTCCAAAGGAATTTAACTCCTTATTGTCATGACAACGCACGCATACATTTCCAATAAGATCATTATTAGTACTTGTTTCATAATTCAAGTATTTCTCATTGTCAGCATTCAATGCGACAATAACTTTATCATATGCACACATTTTCTTGGAATATTTCATCTTCAATTTTTTTTTCTTAAATAAGATGTAATGTATATCCTTCCAATTTACAAATGATACGGATCGAAAACATACAATAAACTAACTAATTTCGATGATCAACCATAGATTATCACAGAGGTAGCCACATACAGAATCTTGGAATTGTCGTAACTTTAGAGTAGAATTGGTGGAATCAGAATTTTGGAATTGGGGGGCGGAAGTGGAGGAT
Organism: Artemia sp. Qi Xiang Cuo; assembly: GCF_049724085.1. Lineage (NCBI taxonomy): Eukaryota > Metazoa > Arthropoda > Branchiopoda > Anostraca > Artemiidae > Artemia > Artemia sp. Qi Xiang Cuo. The sequence goes on along the minus strand of NC_142796.1, from coordinate 20,514,019 downwards.
CAGGAACTGACGCAACGGGAACCGGATTAGGAGTTGGGGTCGAAGGGGCATAGATAGAGCTGAAGTCGGTTGTGCTGGGTTGGAAGCTAACGGAATTGGAGGTAGAATCATTGTAGCCAGGGGTCAGAAAGGGGGGGAGTGGAATTGGATATCACAGAAATGAGGTAGTAGTCAAATAACTTCACAATTTCGTGAAGACTCAGGGAACAATCTTAGAATATTATGGTTATTCACTGTATCAGTGAAAAATGTTGTATCAGTGACAATTTCACCTGTAATCTAAGTTTTGTATTCTATTGAAGCAAATTTGATTTTTTTTTTTTTAAGGGAAGAAACACTGCCACATGGTGTAACGGGTCTTAGTAAAAGCTATACCATCAAATACAGCACATCAAATAATCTTAGTGTGGAGGTTTCACGTGCCTATCTACAAGAAATGTAGAATTTGTTGCTTTTTAGATGAAAATATGTTAAAAAATGGAAACTTTAACGTGGTAAGATTGGTGAATGTGTGGTATTAGTAAAAGAAATTCACAATTTCGTGAAGACTCAGGGGAAAAATCTTTGAAAATCATGGCTCTTCACATCAAGTCATAGAAACGACGCTTTTTTATTAATAGCCCTTCAGAAATAGCTCTTAATTTGACTTAAATTGAACTCTATTAACAACCCTCCCACCCTGGAACTGTCTACTAGATGGGTGGGACTGCCACATATTGTCACGGTGGTGTGAAATATTCATAGTCTTAGCTCAAAGAAATGTGGTATTTTGTTAAAATCTCTTAATATGGCTGAAATTTAGCTTTAATATTAACCCCTCCCTCTGTAAATGATTGCTATGAGTCACATCTTTCTTTAATTTCCTCATGTTTTTGTTTATATTTCATCCTTTTATAAGCCTTTTCATGTTTTTTTTTCATTTGCTTAGTAGTGTCTTAAAAACGCTATATTTCATTAAAGGCGCTCAGAAATAGCTCAATAGTGCTTAAATTTAGCTATAATATTAACCCCTCCCTCTGTAAATAATGGCTAGGAGCCCCCATTTTTTTTAATTTATGGATGCTCTTGTTTATAATTTATCCTTATATAAGTTTTTTTTCACGTTTTGTCTTCTTTTTAACTGCCTTTGTCTGTATTTTAATAATGTTGTTAATTTGTTTTTATTAATAAATTTGTATGTACAAAGCCCAGTGTCTATTTAAATTCCTTATTCCAGAATAAAGCTTCAATACCCAATAAATTACTCAATGAAAAATCTAGAATCATAACTACGGGTCTTTTTAAAATGCGAGGGTGTGAATTGCCAAAATGTAAACATTGAAGTAACACCTGGTCATGGAAACATGGGCGTGTCTCCCATGGCGTCATGGGACTCTTGCTATGAGGCTTCCAGAATGCATGTGTCTTCTGGAAATTCGATTGCATCATCCATATTATATAGGTAAACATTGATGTGACACCTTGTAACGGAAACAGGGTATGTCATGGGAATCCTGGTACCTGTGTCTGAATTGAGACAAAACAAAATGGCTGCCTGATATATATTAAAATATTAGGCTAACATAGGTTTCAAGGCATTTTAGGGCATTGTAGGTTCTTAAACGGAAATGTAGGTTTTCTAAAGAGAAAGAATGTTTTTAAGGAAAATCTTGGAATAAAGGAACCCCTCAATGGTTTTTAAAGGGAAATGCAGGTTTTAAATTGAAATGTAGGTTTTTTCTAATGTTGAAGAAAGATTGTGTCATCCATATTAAATAGGAACCAAATGTACTCACCTGCATCTCGAAGAAGTTTAAAAAAAGTGTCCGGATCGGGATTCGAATGAGGTGGGCTGTCAAAGAACTCTGGGCCTTCCAGAAACCAGGGCCTTCAGAGAACCCTACTATAGAAGTTTCACGCTCCTGTGTTCAAAAATGTGGAATTTTGTATTTTTTTGCCAGAAGAAAGATCACGGATGCGTGTTTATTTATTTTTTTTTATTTCCCCAGGGGTGATCGTATCGATCCAGTAGTCCTAGAATATCGTGAGAGGGCTCATTTGGACTGAAATCAAAAGTTCTAGTGCCCTTTTAAAGTGACCATAAAAATTGGAGGGCAAATTGGCCCCCTCCCACGCTAATTTTTTTCCCGAAGTAACCCAATCGAAATTCTGAGATAGCCATTTTTTCAGCATAGTCGAAAATCTAATTAATATGTCTTTGAGGATGACTTGATCCCCCACAGTTCCCGGGGGAAGGGCTGCAAGTTATAAACTTTGCCCATTGTTTGCATATAGTATTGATTATTGGGAAGTACACAGGCGTTTTCAGGAGGAATTTTTCTCTGGTGGGGGAGTCAGAGTAGGGGGTTACGGGGAGATCCTTTCTAGGGAGGATGTTTCCTTGGGGGAAGGGACATTTCTATGAAGGGGGCGCCGGATTTCCCAGCATTACTTAAAAAAACTATCAGAAATTAAACTAAAAAAAATACGTTTTTTTTCAAATGAAAGTAAGGAGCAACATTAAAACTTAAAACGAACAGAAATAATTACGGATATAAGGGGGTTCTTCCCCAGTTAATACCTAAATCTTTACGCTAAACTTTTTTTTAATACCTTCAAAAGAGCTTTTTATTCTAATTAACCGGCCTTTGTGATTCAGGGGTTTGTGATTCGAACAAAATTCAAACTTTAGCGTAAAGAGTGAGGCATTGACTAGAGGCGAACTTCCTAATATACGTAATAAAATCATACGAATATGGAAATTCGTTACGTAAGTTAATTCGTAAGGTGCGTCAGAACAAAATTTCGAGAAAGCCATTTAGCCAAAAAAAAAGGAAAATTAAAATGCGAATTTCGTTTTAATTATTCATGTACGGTGAGCCAAAATCAAAGCTGTATTAACTCAAAAACGTTCAGAAATTAGATTAAAAAAAACAAGTTTTTTTAAAGGAAAGTAAGCAGCAACATTAAAACTTAAAACGAACAGAAATTATTCCATATGTGAAAGAGGCTGTCCCCTCCTCAACGCCTCGCTATTTACGCTAAAGTTTGACTCTGTCTCACAACTTAACTTTTTAAAACAATAAAAAAACTTTAGCGTAAAGAGCGAGACGTTGAGGAGGGGACAGCCTCTTTCACATACGGAATAATTTCTGTTCTTTTTAAGTTTTAATGTCGCTACTTACTTTCAGTTAAAAAAAACTTGTTTTTTTATTTAATATAATTTAGAATCTTCTCATTTATTTTATTTTTTTTTCAATTGCTTTCTTGTTACTTGTGTAATCTGCAAAGTGAAACAGATTAATGGAATTCAAATACATGCGAAAAATTCGTAGATTATTGCTAGGAAATAAGTTCTAAGGCGGCCTCCTGTTATTTTAGTATCTAATCCCGTTTTTTTTTACGTATATTCCATTAGTATAAATAAATATTCAGACCACCTCATAAAGCACTCTTTAGGTTTTGAGACCCTGAGCGTCTTAAACAGGGTTTGAACGACTTGCGTTGTTGTAAGTATATTCCAAAATAAGCGGGTCCCTTGGCTGTATTGGATATGAGTTCGGTTTTGTGTCGCCCATTTCGATTCTTCCTATTCAAGTTCAAGGTGCAATCATCTTCAATAAAAAACAACCAATCAAGTCCATTAAATTTTTGGAATGTTTTGTAAAAATTTATCTTAACCTAAATATCAAGGTACATCTTTATTTTCAATTGTCTTTAGTGCTAACAACTCATTCATTTCTGGCTTTTATAGATGTCACATAAATCAGTTGAGTGAAACAATGACGATTTAAGAAACCACCTCCTTGTTGTGTATATCAAACACTTCGTGGTAACGACCTGTAAGTAAGGAGCGACCCGGCTCAATAGTAACCGAAACTCTTAAGAAACGGAATTTTGATACCAATAGATACATAAGAAGAATTTGATTTTTATGCTGATTTCAAATATATAAGTTTCATCAAGTTTAGTCTTGCCCATTCTATCTGCAAAAATGTGGAATTTTGTATTTTTTGCCAGAAGAAAGATCCCGGATGCGTGTTTATTTGTTTGTTTTTTGTTTTTTGTTTGTTGTTTTTCCCTAAAATATATAGACCCCCTAAAAGCCATAGAACCCTAATGAAAATCACACCGTCAGATTCAGCGCAACAGAAAACCCTACTATAGAAGTCTCAAGCTCCTGTCTGTAAAAATATGGAATTTTGTATTTTTTGCCAGAAGAAAGATCATGGATTCATATTGATTTGTTTTTTTTTATTTCCTCAGGGGTGATCATATCGAACCAGTTGTCCTAGAATATCCTGAAAGGGCTCATTCAAACGGAAATTAAAGGTTCTAACGCGTTTTTTAAGTGACCAAAAAAATTAGAGGGCAACTTGGCCCCCTCCCGCGCTCATTTTTTCTCGAAGTCACCCAATCAAAATTTTGAGATAGCCATTTTGTTCAACATAGTCGAAAACCTAATTAATATGTCTTTGAGGATGACTTAATCCCCACAGTCTCCGGGGGAAGGGCTGCAAGTTATAAACGTTGCCAATTGTTACATATAGTATTGGCTATAGGGAAGTATACAGGCGTTTTCAGGAGGAATTTTATTCTAGTGGGGGATCGCGGTCAGAATAGGGGTTGCGGGGTAGGATATTTCCATGGAGGATATTTCCTTGGGGGAAGGGACACTTCCAAAACGATCAGAAACTAAGTAAAAAAAAGTTTTTTTTCAACTGAAAGTAAGAAGCAACATTAAAACTTAAAACGAACCGGAATTATTACGTATATGAGGGGGTTCTTCCCCTAGTCAATACCTCGCTCTATACGCTAAAGTTTTTTTTGAGTACTTTCAAAAGAGATATCTATTCTAATTAACTAGCCTTTGTGATTCAGGGGTTTGTGATTCAAAAAAAATTCTAACTTTACCGTAAAGAGCAAGACATTGAACAGGGAGCAAACTCCCTAATATATGTAATAAAAACATATAAATATAGAAATTCGTTATGTAAGTTAATTCGTAAGTTACGTCAGAACAAAGGCAAATAGCCAAGAAAAGGAAAATTAATATGCGAATTTCGTTTTAATTATTCATGTACGGTGAGCCAATATCAAAGCTGCATTAATTCAAAAACGTTCAGAAATTAACTAAAAAAAACAAGTTTTTTTAACTGAAAGTAAGGAGCGGCCTTAAAACTTAAAACGAACAGAACTTATTCCGTATATGAAAGGGGCTGTTCCCTCCTCAACGCCTCGCTCTTTACGGTAAAATTTGACTCTGTGTCAAAACTTTATTTTTTTAAATAGTAAAAAACTTTAGCGTAAACAGCGAGGCGTTGAGGAGGGGACAGCCCCTTTCATATACGGAATAATTTCTGTTCGTTTTAAGTTTTAATGTCGTTCCTTACTTTCAGTTAAAAAAAACTTGTTTTTTTAGTTAATATGTGTTAGAAATCCACAAGGGATGTTTTTGGTTCAAAAGTGAATCAGTAAAGCTTATTTATGAATTAAATGCCCTTGGATTTCAAGATAGATTTGATGTTCGTTTCGACTTGAGCCTTTGCTAATTTGATGTTAATACGGTTGACATTTACTGAGATTCAAGTTTCTTTTTCTTAGGTGGAGTGGAAATAATTGTGATTTGTGAATTGTGATAAATGTGAAGGGGAAATGCGTGTCTTACTCGTCCCAAACAATAAAAATTAAAAACATAGACAATGAAAATAAAAACTTATTGACAGGTAATAAAACATAAAAAAAAAGTTAAAAAACACGACGAAAAATAAAAGATGAAAATGTGATATTATTATATGCGCAAAAAAAAACCATCTATTATAGAAAACCGGGGCTTCTAGCCTGCAGAGGGTAGGGGAGGGGGGAGTGATATTAGATGGAATTTAAGACATATTAAGAGCATTTAAGGAATTACCCCTTTTTAATTAAGATAAATTTATGGATATTTCACATTATCCTAACAATAGGTTCCAGCTCGCACCTAGTAGCATTCATTAGTAGTTAGCATTCCATGTAGTTTTTAGGTGTTATTGCAGCTTTAAAATGATAAAGAATAACATGCCAAATTTAAGGAAATACGAAGGGAGAGGACTCCGAGGGAGGGGAGCCGTTTTTTCCGTCACCAGCTCAACACTGTTTTATTTTTTTATCGTTGCGCAAAGCACTAATTTTCAGGCGTACAGTTATGGTTATCCCGCCTCCTTCCACTAAGGTACCGACCTGTTCCCTGATCGCCTCCAAAGAACTGAACAGTCCCCCATCCTCCCCCTCCGAGTGGTTTCTCTTAGCCCAGGGTATATTTTTACCAAAATATCAAAACACGCAAAGTAGGGGAAATTCTATTTCGAGAAATTCTTGTTACTATCCACCCCGTGCGCTGTGGGGGAGTTTGGTCTGTGTCTGCTCTTTTTTGGGGACGAAATCCGGCCATCCTACGCGCAGTGGGGAGTTTGGCCTGTGTGTACTCACTCCTGGGAAGAAATCCGGGCTTCGGCTAGGTGAAAAAAGAGGCTAAAAACGGTCTCGCTCGAGATAATTTAGAGGTAGTAATAATAGAGAAATTATTGCTGAGTTTCTACAGCAACCCTCTAACGTCAGAGCATCCCTGTGCGAGAAGAGTAGATGTCCAAACCGGTAAAAAAATATACTTAAGGGCCAGAGCAGAATGGTGCTACGAAACTGTTTTCAAACTAGCACCAGCTCTCCACACGATCCCCCCCCTTTCAAAATAGAGAAAGTCCCCTTTTTTCTTTGCTAGTTTAACATACTCTAAGCATTTCACCTCATAATATTACACTATAACTACTCTCAGACATACCCTCTCATCACCCCATCTCCCCAAAACACTTTTCAGACATTTCTCGCTAAAAATTTTATTTTCAAGTCTTTCATTCGGGCTTTCGCAAGCAATTCAGCCCACAGTGCAAAACTATATCTACTCTAAGACACCCCTCTGCCATCGCCAGATCGCCCCAACAACAAACACTTTCTTAGAAGTAGCATCGTTTCGTTATGATGATAACTTATCTGTTAGAAGTAATAAACTTTCTGTCAAACATACACAATCATCCCTAGAAGTAACAATTTTTTGCTATGATAACAAGTTTTCTGCCAGAAATAGCAAGTTTTCCTTACCACAAACAAATTGTCTCATCAAAGTAGAAACATTTTTCCCTAATACTAACAAACTTTTACTTAAAACTATTCTTCCTTAATACTAACATACTTTTACTAAACACACCCAAATTTCTCTTAGAAATAATTTTTCGTCAGTGATAACACGTTTTCTGTTTCAACTAGCAAGTTTTCTGTCAAAGATACCAAATTTTTCTTAGAAGTAACCTTTTTTGTATTGTGATAAAGACTTTTCTGGAAGAAGTAGCAAGTTTAACTTAACACTAACAAATCTTCTCTTCCAAGTAACACAATTTTTCCTTAATATTACCAAACTTTTGCTTAAAATTAACAGATTTTCTCTTCTAAGCATCAACTTAATACTAACATACTTTTACTTAACACACTCAAATTTCTCTTCGAAATAACAATTTTCGTCAGTGATAACACGTTTTCTTCTTGAAATAGCAAGTTTTCTGTCAAAGATAGCAAATTTTTTTCTTAGAAGTAACAATTTTTTCGTTATGATGACAACTTATCCGCTAAAAGTAAAAAACTTTCTGTCAAACATACACAGTTTTTCTTAGAAGTAACAATTTTTTCGTTATTATAACAAGTTTTCTGCCAGAAGTAGCAAGTTTTCCTTAACAATAACAAATTTTTCCTACGAAGTATCAACTTTTTCTTATTAAAACTAACACACTTTTATTTAACACATTCAAAGTTCTCTTAGAAATAATATTTTTTGTCAGTGGTAAAACGTTTTCTGTTCGAACTAGCAATTTTCCTGCCAAAGATACCAAATTTTTCTTAGAAGTAACAATTTTTTGATTGTGATAACAACTTTTCTGACAGAAGTAGCAAGTTTTCCTTAACACTAACAAATTGTTTCATCGAAGTAACAACATTCTTCCTTAATACTCACACACTTTTACTTAACATTAGATTTCTCATAGAAATAACAAGTATTTTCTTAACAGTAACAAATATTTTTAATACCTCCAACTTCTCCTTCAAAGATAAAAATTTTTTCTCTTAAAAGTAACAATATGTCGTCACTCATAACACGATTTCTGGTAGAACTAGCAAGTTGTCCAGCAAAGATAACAAATTTTTCTTAGAAGTAACAATTCTTTCGTTTGTGATAACATCTTTTCTGTCAGAAGTAGCAAGTTTTCCTTAACACTAACAAATTTTCTCATCGAAGTAACAACATTTTTCCTTAATACTAAAAAACTTTTACTTAACACTATCAAATTATCCTAGAATTAACAGGTTTGTTCTTAACAGTAACAAATTTTTCTAATAGCACCAACTTTTCCATCAAATATAACAAATTTTTCTTAAAAGTAAAAATTTTTTCGTTTGCGATAACATCTTTTATGTCAAAAGTAGCAAGTTTTCCTTAACAGTAGCAAATTTTCTCATCGAAGTAACAACACTGTCCCTTAATAATAAAAAACTCTTACTTAACACTATCAAATTATCTTACAAGTAACAGTTTTTTCTTAACAGTAACAAATTTTCCTAATAGCACCAACCTTTCCGTCAATGATAACAAATTTCTCTTAAAAGTAACAATTTTTTGTTTGTGATAACATCTTTTCTGTCAGAAGTAGCAAGTTTTCCTTAAGACTAACAACTTTTCTCATCAAAGTAACAACATTCTTCCATAATACTACCAAACTTTTACTTATAACTAACAGATTTTCTCTTCGGAGCATCAACTTTTTTCCTTAATAATAAAATTATTTTACTTGACACACTCAAATCTCTCTTAGAAATAACACTTTTCATCAGTCTAAACACGTTTTCTGCTTGAACTAGCAAGTTTTCTGTCAAAGATACCAAATTTTTTCTTAGAAATAACAATTTTTTTCGCTATGATAAACAGTTTTCTGCCAGACGTAGCAAGTTTTCCTTAACACTAACAAATTTTCGTTTCGAAGTATCAGCTTTTTTCCTTAAAACTAACACACTTTTACTTCACACGCTCAAATTTCTCTTATAAATACTATTTTTCGTCAGTGATAACACGTTTTTTGTTCAAACTAGCAAGTTCTCTGCCAAAGATACAAAATTTTTCTTAGAAGTAACAATTTTTTATTGTGATAACAATCTTTCTGACAGAAGTATCAAGTTTTCCTTAACACTAACAAATTGTTCATCGAAGTAACAACATTCTTCCTTAATACTAACAAACTTTTACTTAACATTAAATTTCTCCTAGAAATATTAAATATTTTCATAACAGTAACAATTTTTTTAATAACTCCAATCTATCCGTCAAAGATAACAAACTTTATCTTAAAAGTAAAAAATTTTCTTCACTGATAACGCGATTTCGGCTAGAACTAGCAAGTTGTCCAGCAAAGATAACAAATTTTTCTAAGAAGTAACAAATTTCAAAGATCTTCTCTTCGAAGTAACAACTTTTTTGCTTAATACTAAAAATCTTTTCTTAACACACCCAAATTTCTCTTGGAAGTAACATTTTTTCGTCAGTGATAATGTTTTCCGTTTGAGCTAGCAAATTTTCTCTTAAAGATACCAAATTGTTTCTTAGAAGTAGCAATTTTTGTTATGATGACAAGTTTTCTGTTAAAAGTAACAAGTTTTCAGTCTAACATACCAAATTTTTCCTTGAATTAACAATTTTTTCGTTTATGATAACAATTTTTCTGTCAGAAGTAGTAAGTTATCCTTAACACTAACAAATCTTCTCAACGAAGTAACATCTGTTTGTTAATACTAACAAATTTTTACTTAACACTATCAAATTTCACTTAGAAGTAACAGGTTTTTAACAAGTTTTCTGTCACAGTTGTTATTACAATAAAAAATTGTTACTTCTAAGGAAAATTTGGTATCTTTATGCTTCGGAAAAAATCTGTTAGTGTTAAGTAAAAGTTTGGTAGTATTAAGGAAGAATGTTGTTACTTTGATGAGAAAATTTGTTAGTGTTAAGGAAAACTTGCTACTTCTGGCAGAAAATATGTTATCACAAACGAAAAAATTTTTACTCCTAGAGATAATTTGCTATGTTTGCAGGACAACTTCCTAGTTCTAGCAAAAGTCGGGTTATCAGTGATGAAACATTTTTACTTTTAAGAAAAATTTGTTATCTTTGATAGGAAAGTTTGTGCTATTAGAAAAATTTGTTACTGGTAAGAAAAAACCTGTTACTTCAAAGATAATTTGATAGTGTTAAGTAAGAGTTTGTTAGTATTAGGGGAAAATGTTGTTATTTCGATGAGAAAATTTGTTATTGCTAAAAAAAATTTACTACTTCTGACAGAAAAGTTGTTATCGAAAACGAAAAAAAAGTCCCTCCTAAGAAACATTTGTTATCTTTGCTGGACAACTTGCTAGTTCTAGCAAAAATGGTGTTATCAGTGACGATGAATTGTTACTTTTAAGAAAAAATTTGTTATATTCGATGGATATGTTGTAGCTATTAAAAAATTTGTTACTGTTAAGAGAAATTTCTCCAAGAAATTATTTCTTGGAGAGATTTAATTTTAAGTAAAAGTATGTTAGTATTAAGGAAGAATGTTGTTACTTCGGCGAGACAATTTGTAAGTATAAAGAAAAACTTGCTACTTCTGTCAGAAAAGTTGTTATTACAATAAAAAATTGTTAGTTATAAGAAAAATTTGCTATCTTTGGCAGAAAATATGCTATTTAGAGCAGAAAACGTGTTATTACTGACGAAAATTATTATTTCTAGGAGAAATTTGAGTGTGATAAGCAAAGGTTTGTTAGTTTTAAGGAAAAAAGTTGATACTTTGAATTTAAAATTTGTTATTGTTAAGGAAAACTTGCTAATTCTAGCATAAAACTTTTTATCATAACGAAAAATTTTTACTTCTAAGAAAAATTTTGTATGTTTGACAGAAAGTTTGTAACTTCTAGCGGATAAGTGGTCATCATAAAGAACAAATTATTATTTCTAAGAAAAAAATTTGATATCCTTGACAAAAACTTGCTATTTCGAGCAGAAAATGTGTTATTACTGACGAAAAGTGTTATTTCTAAGAGAAATTGGAGTGTGTTAAGTAAAAGTATGCTATTATTAAGGAGAAAAAGTTGATACTTCGAAGAAAAAATCTGTTAGTGTTAAGTAAAGGTTTGGTAGTATTAAGGAAGAATGTTTTTACTTCGAAGAGCAGATTTGTAAGTGTTAAAGAGGACTTCTGCTTCAGACAGAAATGTTGTTATCATAATAAAAAAATTGTTACGTCTAAGAAAAATTTTGTTTCTTTGACAGAGAACTTGCTAGTTCGAACAGCAAACGTGTTATCACTGACGAAAAATATTATTTCTAAGACAAATTTGAGTGAGTTAATAAAATTGTTTTAGTTTTAAGGAAAAAAGTTGTTACTTCAAAGGTAAAATTTGTTATTGTTAAGGAAAACTTACTATTTCTGACAGAAAACTTGTTATCATAATAAAACATTTTTATTTCTAAGAAAAATTGTGTATGTTTGGTAGAAACTTTTTTACTTCTAGCGAATAAGTTGACATCATAACGAAAAAATTGTTGCTTCTAAGAAAAAATTTGGTATCTTTGGCGGAAAACTTGCTAGTTCAAGCAGAAAACGTGTTATCAGTGACGAAAAGTGTTATATCTAAGAGAAATTTGAGTGTGTTAAGTAAAAGTATGTTTGTATTAAGGAAAGAGTTGATGCTTCGAAGAGAAAATCTGTTAGTGTTAAGTAAAAGTTTGTTAGTATTAAGGAAGAATGTTGTTACTTTGAAGAGAAGATTTGTTAGTGTTAAGGAAAACTTGCTACTTCTGACAGAAAAGTTGTTATCACAATCAAACAAATGTAACTTCTAAAAAAATTTGGTATTTCGACAGAAAAGTTGCTAGTTCGAACAGAAAAGGTATTATCACTGACGAAAAATATTATTTCTAAGCGAAATTTGGGTGTGTTAAGTAAAAGTATTTTAGTATTAAGGAAGAATGTTGTTACATCGAAGAGACAATTTCTTAGTGTTAAGGAAAACTTGCTACTTCTGACAGAAAACTTGTTATCATAGCGAAAAAATTATTACTTCTAAGGATAATTGTGTATGTTTGACAGAAAGTTTGTTACTTCTGACACATAAGTTATCATCATAACGAAAAAATTCTACTTCTGAAAAAGTGTCTGTGGTTGAGGGGATGTAGTGATGGCAGAGGGTTGCCTTAGAGTAGTCATAGTGCTGCACTTTGGGATGAATTGCTTGCGAAAGCCCGAATGAATGACTTGAAAATAAAATTTTTAGCTAGAAATGTCTTAACAGTGTTTTGGGGAGATGGAGTGATGAGAGGGGATGTCTTAGAGCAGTTTTAGTGTAACATTGTGAGGTATAATGCTTAGAGTAACTAACACTAGTAAAGAAAATAAGGTGGGAGGGGCTTCTCTGTTTTGAAGAGGTGGGGGGGGGTCGTGTGAAGAGCTGGTGTTAGTGTGAAAACAGTGTCGTAGCGCCATTCCGCTTGGACATCTTTACCGGTTTGGGCATTTAGTGTTCTCGCACAGGGATGCTCTGACATGAGAGGGTTGCTGTAGAAACTCAGCGCTAATTTCTCTATTATTATTACCTTTAAATTATCTCGAGCGAGACCGTTTTTAGCGTCTTTTGTCACCTAGCCAAAGCCCGGATTCCGTCCCAGTAATGAGTACACACAGACCAAATTACCCCACTGCGTGTAGGATGGCTGGATTCCGTCCCCAAAACAGAGAAGACACAGACCAAACTCCCGCAAAGGACACGGGGTGGATGGTAACAAGAATTTCTCGAAATAGAAATTGCCTTTCTTTACGTGTTGTGATATTTTTGTAAAAATGTATCCTGGGCTAAGAAAAACCTCTGGGGGGGACACTTCCTCGGAGGTGACCAGAGAACAGGTCGGTATCTTAGTGGAGGGAGGCAGGATAACCATAAATGTACGCTTGAAAATTAGCGCTTTGCGGAAGGAATAAAAATAAAACAGTGTTGAGCTGGTGACGGAGAGAACGGTTCCCCTCCCTCGGAGTCCTCTCCCTTCGTCTTTCGTTAAATTTGGTAAGTTATTCTGTATCATTTTAAAGCTTCCATAACGCCTAAAACTACATCTATTATAATGCATCCTCTGAAAATGAATGTTACTAGTTGCGAGCTGGAACCAATTGTTAGGATAATGTGAAATATCCATAAATATATCTTAATGAAAAAGTGTATTTCCTTAAAAGCTCTTAATATGTCTTGAATTCCATCTAATATCAATCCCCCTCCCCTAGCCTCTGGGCTTGCATGCTAGAAGCCCTGGTTTTCTATAATAGATGGTTCTTTTTTGCGTATATGATAATATGACATTTGCATTTTTATTTTTCGTCGTATTTTTTAGCTTTCTTTTTTATGTTTTATGGCCTGCCAATTTATTTTTTATTTTCATTGTCTGTGTTTTTATGATTTATTGTTTTGGGACGAGTAAGACACGCATTTCCCCTTTATTAATATCTTGAAAGCAAATACTCCCCCGTATATCAAATTTGGCAGTAAACACGATGTTCTAACGACTGCCAAAAACAATGGAAAATCACACTAATATCAGGTCAACCGGAAGGTGCTGGAGGGGACGGTGTCACATGGGTGAAATGCTCTGGTAGTCTGAGGTATTTTGTGGGGCATTATTATTGGCTTGGGGTGCCAAAAACTTGAATCGTGGGATTTAGAACAATATTTTTTATTAGGAAATGCCTGAAAGATTTATTGGGGGAGATGTAGCGATGTCGTGGGGTGGTGTGTTTAATATCATTCATAATTTACCAATGTAGTATGTATTGTCATTGATTAATATACTCTAGAGCTTAAAGATAATTCAGGAGGTGGAACCTATTGTTAGGATATTTTTTAATATTCATAAATTTAACTTAATGAAAAAGGGGTATTTCCTTAAAAGCTCTTAATATGATTTAATTTGCAACTAATTTCACTCCCCCTCTCCTAGTGTCTAGGGGGGGGGTTATAGACTAGAAGCCCCCCCCGTTTTCTATAATAGATGGTTCTTTTTTTTTGCGTATATGCCTGAAAGATTTCTTGGGGGGATGTAGCGATGTCTTGGGGGTGTGTGTTTAATATCATCCATAATTTACCAATGCGGTATGCATTTTCATGTATTAATATACTCTAGAGCTTAAAGATAAGTCAGAAGGCGGAAGCTATTGTTAGGATATTTTTTAATATTGATAAATTTTCATTAATGAAAAAGGGGTTATTCCTTAAAAACTCATAATATGGTTTAGATTGTATCTACTATCACGCCCCTCTTCCCCTAGTCTCTGGGGGTTGTAGGCTAGAAGCCCCCTGATTTCTATAATAGATGGTTCTTTGTTTTACATATATTATAATGTGACATTTTCATCTTTTATTTTTTGTCGTGTTTTTTAGTTGTCATTTTTGTGTTTTATTGCTCGTCAATTTGTTTTTATTTTCATTGTCTGTATTCTTAAGATTTATTGTTTGGACGAGTAAGACACGTATTTCCCCTTTATTAGTATCTTGAAAGCAAATACCCCCCGGAGTGTATCAAATTTGGCAGTAAACACGCCGTTCTAACGACTGCCAAAAAATGGGGAATCTCAGGTGTCATGCAGTAGTTTATTTTTAGAATATGGTTCAAGTTACAAAATACTGGAAATTGTTGCATGGACGACTTGCTTGGGGTGCTGTACCGTTGGAAGAGAATAACCTGTCGAGTTCTCTCGGATTCAAGAACTCTATAAAAAAATGAATGGTGTTTTGAGTGAAAAAGGAAACGCCGAAAAAAGAAGGGCTTTTCGGCAAAAAATGTCAAAATGGTGCTATCTACTAGTGAGGGATGTTCAATCATTACGTAAAGTGTGTACCACCATTAAGCTAATGAAAAAAGAATGCTTTGGGGGTATTAATTGTTGCCAGGTTACCTGAAGGGATTCCCCTATGGGTTCCTTTGGTAGGGCTGCACAAAATTACTTCAGTCATTAGACCTGTTTGTTTGAAATGGTGTAAGTTGTATGACACCTTTGGAGTCCAGAGGGCGTGTCATGGAGTCTTGCCAAGTGTGTTCCCCTTAATAGAGCCGGTGACTGCACTGAGCAGGTGCAAGGGGTTGGTAGCTCAACTTATCTGGCCCTTAAAAGGCAAGGGTGTGTCGCGTGGTGTAACATACGCTTAAAATGAGAGTTTGCGCTGTCATGTCAGAAGGCATGCACTAGAAACAGGGGTTAGGGGTTAGGAGCTTCTTATTAAAACTTGTGTATTATACGGACAACATTCCAAGTTCTGGAAACACCTGGGAATTTTACCAAAAATTGTGAAACCTGGTTCTGCCAAATCTTGCCTGGGTGGGAATTTCACCTAGAATTGCGACACCTGGTCGCCAAAAGATGAAATCGCCGTTAAAAATTCTTCTTGAACCTATAGAAGAAAGGAGTAGTTTCTAGAGATGCTTTTGAAGTACCGAAGGGGATACTACTCTACGTTTAAGTTAGGCTCTTCTAATTTAGGTGATCCTGAGCGCTCATGAAAACCTAAGTTAAATAAACCTAACTTGAACGTAGAGAAACCTAACTTTGACAGAAAATTTGTTAAAAACCTGTTACTTCTAAGAGAAACTTGATAGTATTAAGTAAAAGTTTGTTTGTGTTAAGAAAAAGTTGTTACTTCGATGAGAAGATTTGCTAGTTAGGGATAACTTGCTACTTCTGACAGAAAAATCCTTATCCTAAACAAAAAAACTGTTAATTCCAGGAAAAACTTGGTATGTTTGACTGAAAACTTGTTAATTCTAACAGATAACTTGTCATCATAACGAAAATTGCTACTTCTACGAAAAAATTTGGTATCTTTGAGAGAAAACTTGCTAGCTAAAGCAGAAAACGTTATCTCTGACGAATACTTCTAAGAGAAATTTGAGTGTGTTAAGTAAAAGTTTGTTAGTATTAAAGAAAAAAGTTGTTACTTCGAAGAGAATATTTGTTTTCTTTGAAGGAAAACTTGGTGCTGTCAGATGAAATTTGTTGCCTCTTAGAAAAATTTGTTATCTTTGCTGGACAACTTGCTAGTTCTAGCAGAAATCGTGTTATCAGTGAAGAAAAAAATTATCTTTGACGGATAAGTTGCAGTTATTAAAAAAATTTGTTACTGTTAAGAAAATACTTATTTCCAGGAGAAATTTAATGTTAAGTAAAAGTTTGTTAGTATTAAGGAAGAATGTTATTACTTCGAAGAAACAATTTGTTACTCTTAAGGAAAACTTGCTAATTCAGACAGAAAGATTGTTATGACGATTAAGAAGTTGTTACTTCTAAGAAAAATATGGTATTTTTGGCAGAAAACTTGCTAGTTCGAACAGAAAACGTGTTATCACTGACGAAAAAATGATATTTCTCAGAGAAATTTGAGTGTGTTAAGTAAAATTATACTAGTTTTAAGGAAAAAAGTTGATACTTTGAAGGGAAAATTTGTTAGTGTTAAGGAAAACTTCGTACTGCTGGCAAAAAACTTTTTATCATAAAGAAAAAAATCGTTACTTCTAAGAAAAATTGTGTATGTTTGACAGAAAGTTTGTTACTTCTAGCGGATAAGTTGTCATCATAACCAAAAAATTGTTAATTCTCAGAAAAAATTTGATGTATTTGACAGAAAACTTGCTAGTTAAAGCAGAAAACGTGTTATCACTGACGAAAAGTTTTATTTCTAAGAGAAATTTGAGTGTGTTAAGTAAAAGAATGTTAGTATTAAGGATGCTTTGAAGAAAAAATCTGTTAGTCTTAAGTAAAAGTTTGTTAGCATTAATGAAGAATGTTGTTAATTCGATGAGAAAATTTGTTAGTGTTAAGGAAAACTTGCTATTTCTGACAGAAAAGATGTTATCACAAACGAAAAAATTGTTACTTATAAGAAAAATTTGCTATCTTTGCTGGACAACTTTCTAGTTCTAGCAGAAATCGTGTTATCAGTGACAAAAAATTGTTACTTTTAAGAAAAATTTGTTATCTTTGATGAAAAAGTTGGTTCTATTAGAAATTTTTTTTATTGTTAAGAAAAAACTATTACTTCTAAGATATTTTGATAGTTTTAAGTAAGAGTTTGTTTGTATAAGGGAAAAATGTTGTTACTTTGATGAGAAAATTTGTTAGTGTTAAGGAAAGCTTGCTACTTCTGACAGAAAAGATGTTATCACAAACGAAAAAATTGTTGCTTCTAAGAAAAATTTGTTATCTTTGCAGGATAACTTGCAAGTTCTAACGGAAATCGTGTTATCAGTGATGAAAAATTTTTACTTTGAAGAAAAAATTTCTTATCTTTGACGGAGAACTTGGAGCCATTAAAAAAATTGTTACTGTTAAGAAAACACTTGTTATTTCTAGGAGAAATTTAATGTTAAATAAAATTGTGTTAGTATTAAGGAATAATGTTGTTACGTCGATGAGACAATTTGTTAGTGTTAAGCAAAACTTGCTACTTCTGACAGAAAAGTTGTTATCACAATCACACACTTGTTACTTCTACGAAAAATTTGCTATCTTTCGCAGAAAACTTGCTAGTCCGAACAGAAAACGTGTTATCACTGACGAAAAATATTATTCTAAGAGGAATTTAAATGTGTTAAGTAAAAGTGTGTTAGTTTTAAGGAAAAAAGTTGATATTTCGAAGGCAAAATTTGTTAGTGTAAAGGAAAACTTGTTACTTCTCGCAGAAAACTTGTTATCATAACGAAAAAAATTGTTACTTCTAGGAAAAATTGTGTATGTTTGACAGAAAGTTTGTTACTTCTAGCGGATAAGCTGTCATCATAATGAAAAAATTGTAACTTCTAAGAAAAAAATTCGGTATCTTTGACAGAAAACTTGCTAGTTCAAGCAGAAAACGTGTTATCACTGACGATAAGTGTTATTTAAGAGAAATTTGAGTTTTACAAGTAAAAGTATGTTAGTATTAAGGAAAAAAAGTTAATACTTCGAAGGGAAAATTTGCTAGTGTTAGGTAAAAGTTTGTTAATATTAAGGGAAAATGTTGTTACTTAGAAGAAAAGATTTCTTAGTGTTAGAAAAAACTATCCACTTCTGACAGAAAAGTTCTTATCATAATCAAAAAATTGTTACTTCTAAGAAAAATTTTATATCTTTGACAGAAAACTTGCTTCTTTAAAAATAAAACTTATTATCACTGACGCAAAATGTTATTTCTATGAGACATTTGGGTGTGTTAAGTAAAAGTATATTAGTATTAAGGAAGAATGTTGTTACATCGAAGAGACAATTTGTTAGTGGTAAGGAAACCTTGCTACTTCTGACAGAAAACTTGTTATCATAGCGAAAAAATTGCTACTTCTAAGGATAATTATGTATTTTCGACAGAAAGTTTGTTACTTCTAACAGATAAGTTATCATCATAACGAAAAGATGCTATTTCTAAGAAAGTGTCTGTTGTTGGGGGATTGTGGTGATGGCAGAGGGGTGTCTTAGAGTAGATATAGTTCTGCAATGTTGGCTGAATTGCTTGCGAAAGCCCGAATGAATGACTTGAAAATAAAATTTTGAGCGAGAAATGTCTGAAAAGTGTTTTGGAGAGATGGGGTGATGAGAGGGGGTGTCTTAGAGTAGTTATAGTGTAACATTGTGAGGTGAAATGCTTAGAGTATCTAACACTAGTAAAGAAAAAAAAAAGGGGGGGGGGTCTCTATTTTCAAAGGAGAGGGGGTCGTGTGGAGGGCTGGTACTAGTGTGAAAACAGTGTCGTAGCACCATTCCGCTTTGGCCCATAAGTATAATTTTTTTTTACCGGTTTGGAAATCTACTCTTCTTGCACAGGGATGCTCTGATGTTAGAGGGTTGCTGTAGAAACTCAACGATAGTTTCCCTATTACTACCTTTAAATTATCTCGAGCGAGACCGTACTTAGCCTCTTTTATCACCTAGCCGAAGCCCAGATTCCGTCCCAGGAATGAGTAGACACAGACCAAACTCCCCCATTGCGCGTAGGATGGCCAAATTCCGTCCCCCAATAAGAGTAGACTCAGACTAAACTCCCCCACAGCGCACGGGGTGGATGGTAACAAGAATTTCTCAAAATAGAATTTCCCTTCTTTTGCTTGTTTTGATATTTTGGTAACAATGTACCCTGGGATAAGAAAAACCGCTGGGGGGGGGCTGGACACTTCTTCGAAGGTGACCAGGGAAAAGGTCAGTACCTTAGTGGAGGGAGGCAGGATAACCATTAATGGTTGTACGCCTGAAAGTTAGCGCTTTGCGTAACGATAAAAAATAAAACAGTGTTGAGCTGGTGACAGAGAAAACGGTTCCCCTCCCCCAGAGTCGTCTCCCTTCGTCTTTCCTTCAATTTGGCATGTAATTCCTTATCATTTTAAAGCTGCAATAACGCTTAAAAACTACATCTATTATCAATGCATCCTCTGAAAATGAATGCTACTAGTTGCGAGTTGGAACCTTTAGTTAGGATAATGTGAAATATCCATAAATTTATCCTAATGAAAAAGGGGTATTTCCTTAAAAGCTCTTAATATGTCTTAAATTACATCTAATATCACTCCCCCTCCCCTACTCTCTGGGTTTACAGGCTAGAAGCCCAGGTTTTCTATAATAGATGGTTCTTTTTTGCATATATGATAATGACATTTTCATCTTTTATTTTTGTCGCGTTTTTTAGCTGTCTTTTTCTATGTTTTATTGCCCGTCAATTTGTTCTTATTTTTATTGTCTGTGTTTTTAATATTTATTGTTTCGGACGAGTAAGACACGCATTTCCCCTTTATGAATATCTTGAAAGAAAATACCCCCCCCCCGGAGTGTATTAAATTTGGCAGTAAACATCCCGTTCTAACGACCGCCAAAAAATTGGAAATCTCACTAATATCAGGTCACCCATGGGATGGGGGAGGGGGCGGTGTCACATGGGTGAAATGCTCTGGTAGTCTGGAGTATTTTGCGCGACGTTATGATTGGCTTGGGGTGCAAAAAAACTTGAATCATGGGATTCAGAACCATAATTTTTAATAGGAAATGCCTGAAAGATTTCTTGGGGGAGATGTAGCGATGTCGTGGGATGATGTTTAATATCATCCATAATCTACCAATGCAGTATGCATTGTCATTAATCAATATACTCTACAGCTGAAAAGTTACGTTACGAGCGGGGATTCCCCCATGGGTTCCTGTGGTAGGGTTACGCAAAATTACGTCAATCATTAGATCTGTCTGTTTGAAACGGGGTAAGTCGTATGACGTCATTTGAGTCCAAGGGGTGTGTCATGGAATCTTACCAAGTGTGTTCCGTTAGAGCCGTTGATTGCATTGTGCAGGTGCGGGGTTGGTAGCTCCACTTATCTGGCCCTATAAGGGCGAGGGTGTGTCGCGTGGTTTAGCACACGCTTGAAACGGGGGTGCGCGCTGTGATGCCAGAGGGCAGGCGCTAGAAAAAGGGGTGAGGGGCTAGGAACTTATTATTAAAGTGCATTATACAGACGACATTCCAAGTAGTTGAAACACCTGGGAATTTTACCTAAAATTGTGAAACCTGGTCGTACCAAATATTGCCTGGGTGGGAATTTCGCCTAAAATTGCGACATCTGGTCGCTAAAAGAGGAAATCAGCGTTAAACATTCTTCTTGAACCTATAGAAGAAAGGAGTAGTCCCTAGGGATGTGTTTGAAGTGCCGGGGGGGGTACTACTTATGTTAATTGAAGACAAAGCAAAACTACAAATTTTCCTGGCGAGGCTTACCATACCGTACCTTACCTTTTCCACCTCAATGCTGATAGTCGTGTGAATGTAATATCTTATGCTCGTAGGAAAAGATTGTCACAATGAGAAGACTAATATTAAGAAGGGGGCTTCTCTTCCGCAACATCGTTGATAAAGGCTTAGACTAAAAATATTCACGGCAATCAAGAGGGTTTCAATATGAATTTCTACACCCTCCCCCCTAACTTCCCAAAACTCATTTGGGTATTAAAATGCAATATTTGAGGCATCCGCCAGCATCTCCTTTCCACCTTAAAATGACCCACAACCTATTGATTCACAATAGCTGATGTGCACATACTCATAAATGTATATGATTTTATGAAATATGAAACAAATGGCTGTTGTTAAATGAAGCTTTAAAATCAATGCCAGAAAGATTTTTCTAAAATAAAAAGAAGGTATCACCCCACAGCACCCTTATTTAGGCTTAGTCTGAGTAAAGGGTAATGAAGGAGCAATTCCTGTTCCTAGCACCGGAACTCGTAACCTCCAGCAAAGGGACCTTATACATTGCGAGTTTAGTCTAAGACATGCCGAATTTGCAATTAGGCTTTATTAGATGAAGATAAAGCTTTCGAAATCAATAATATTTCAAAATTAAAGGATTTGCATCATTACATTCTCGACATCCCCTATATTCTTTAGATTTTCCATCAATAAGAAAATGAGTTAATTTTGTCCAAGTTTCAAGAGTCTGGATTGCAACAGCTTTCCAACGTCCAATTACGGCCCCTAATGAGGTCATTACAAATCACTCACAGGCTGTAGAAAATAGGAAACTGTCAATATGGCAGTGAAATATTTTTCATGGAAAATTTCAAGTGTATTATAGGGAAAGTCGTTTCTTTCGATCAGCGGTGCTGAAGAGATTTACGATTAGTGCATCTATTCACAAATGAACGTTGAAAGATAACTTTAATCCCCAGAAAAAATTGTTTTGTAGCACTAGTAATATCTTGAAGATTCAATAAACACAAGTTTAGAATAGAGAAGAGCAGGGAAAGAATACATGCCAAACAATAACTCTTAAGTTTCCTGGAAGTGAGCAGTTCTGACAGGTTGCCAACTTTCAAAAATTGTGTTCACCAGGAGGCACGGGCAAAGCGTGATGAAACTTTGTCACACATGCCCCAAAGTATGACGCGTGAGGTTTGAATAGGCGTGAAGTAGTGGAAGTATGTTGTGGTTGAGGAAGGATGTGGTGCAACGAGAAGTGCACCAGGTGGTGGAGAGAGGGTGACACCTTCAAAGCTATCCATGAGCCTAGTCTCATATTTTTGAAGGCTCAACTAGTATATTACCGTTAGATATTTCCAGTTTCCAATTTACTGTCAAAAATTTTCGGATGCGAGAAATTCACAACATTTGAATCTGTATGACCCATCTTAGCTTGGATAGGAAGATTCACGTCTGTCAATATCCATTTTCAAGCGTGCACTTTTAGTTAAAAGTTTCCTCTTCAATAATTGTACGTCAAAAATAAAACTTACGAATAAACATTCTGAATATATAGCATAGATAATTTCGGAAACCGCACTGCCTTTCCATGACGATAAAATAAAAGTTCAAAATAGAGATAAAATCCTTTTTATTAGACAGTGTATAGAAATTCAAAAAAATACCAGATATTTCGGTCACATATACAGTGACCGAAATATCTGGTATTCTTGTGAATTTATATACACTGTCTATTAAAAAGGATTTTATCCCTATTTTGAACTTTTATTTTAATATATAGCGTATATATTATGTAAATATACATACATAAAAGAAGATATCCAGGTTTTTTTTTGGGGGGGGGGGGAGGTGTAGAGAAAAATCTTTTCAGAACGTATCAAAATTTGTATATTTTCATTTCTTTATGTTTTTACGCGTCCAACAATTGCTTTGGGGGGGGGGGGTAGATTTTGGAAATGACCATTATGGCTCTGGTGTATGGGAGGAGAGAACAATCTCCCATTTTTGAAGTAGGACACAAAAATATATGCGATTGTGTTGTTAAATAGACTTTGATGTGAAATAGTGTTGGTTCAATGCTATGAAACCGAAAATATTGTAAAGTTTACATACCGGTAATATCCTGACTGGCAAATCAAGTTCATGGAATTCTTGTAAGCTTACGTCGTAAGTATCATCAAGTAGAACAGGCCCAAGTTCCTGATTTTCCCGAATGTGTCAAAGGCACGTTTCTCGACCTGAAAACGTATTACAAATTAAAAACAGATAGACATAGTGATATCTTGATTTTTACATAAATACACAAATCGAACACAAAAAATTTTATTGTATGAGTATCACCCTTTTTCTGATAAATTAGAAGCACTAGGCCCGGGTTTCTTAATTTTTTTTTTGCAAAATGCAAATTGTGGAGCACACCTCGCCGAGCTTGTAGGAAATTATATTTGAATTATTTTAGATTAGAGATTTACAGGGTATAATTTCAAGCAAACCGAAAGATTGAAGCTACATAATTTATTATATCGATGTTTCGAATCTATTTAGTCAGTTGTGCACTGACTGCTAGGTGTTTTTTTTTTTTTTTTTTTTTTTTCAATTTCCTTGATGTTTAATAAAATTGGTTAAGCCAGTGACGTATACAGTGTGGCGTCGGGACCCAGCTCCCTCCCTCCTTGAACTTCTTGAATTTCTGGGCAGTCCTTACTCAAACTATCAAATACCAAAGGGTTGCCAACTTTCAGAAATAACATACACAAGGTTACGCATGCCAAGCGTGACGAAAATGTGCCAATGCGTGGCTGAGGTGTGTGCCACGCATGACAGAGCTGTGCCACGTGAGGAGAAACTGTACAGGACATGCGGCGCTCTGAACTATACACCAGGTGACGGAAAGTGGATGACTTCTCATGAAATACAAGCTGTTTTTTTATTATTGAGCCCTCTTCAAGTTTTTTTTTAAATTAAAAAAAGAAGAAATTCCCCAGTAAGAAAAAGTTTCTTCCTTTAAAAAAAGAAGTAATTTCCTGGATACTTGCCTTTGTCAAACACAACTTATTTTTTTCTTCTTCTTTAGATGCGTTGTTCAAAGAGCCTAGGCGTTACTCAGTAATTAATCACAGAGAGAATAATGAATTGATGAAACCAACAATAACTGCTTAGGAACATTTTTCATTTAATTGATGAAACTCGTAGATTGAGAAGTTTTTGAAAATGTTCTCCAGATTATACCAAGAGAAAGGAAACATTTTTCCTTTTCTAGAAAATGTTCTAGCGCATCTGTCGTTAGAAACACCGGAAATTAATGCTATAAACACGATAATACTGTATGAGATGAGGAAGAAAAATCTTTGGTGCAGAACAAAGGCATTTCCACGCATTGCCAATTACTCTTGTTAGGTAACATAATTTAATGTCTTTGTAAAAAGGAAAGTGGCAGGGTGTTTCCCCTCTATCCATAAAATACTAATATACTTTGAGAGGAGAAATTGATCATTTTCTGTTCAAGAAGTATGTAATTTTATAAACGAATCTAAATTCCGAATTTTACAATTTTTCAGAAGCTGATATTTAGTATATGATACACAATAATAATTTGTAGTATATACAATCACGTCGTCTAAGCCTGTAAGATAAGCGTATGAGATTAAAAAATTTGTTTTCGCCACCATTATAGTGGTTTCCGAAACAGTGTGGTTTGGTAACTAAGGTTTATAAAATTGTTTAATATCTGACTCCCTTTTGGAACAATATGAATTTAAAAAAAGTCTAACAGGCAATGTTTAATCTCAAGGAATAGAAATAACCTTTTCTTCTGCCTCATAGTCTTTCCAAACAGCTTTAGAACATTTTCTCGCCAAGATTCCTTGACGCCAGGTACAAAATAAAGTTTAAAACTAGAGTCTAGAATCTAATGGTTATATTCAAATGTATTTCTCATCTGAATCATTTTTGTAAACTTTCAAAAAAAAAAAAAAACACCATAAGACCATTAACGCCCAAGGCCAGTTACCGGTAAAATTTGGCGATGCGTACTTTAAAGCAGTGAAAGAGGGTTTTAACGTAAACATTTACGGTGTCAAATATTTCGCACCAACGGTGTAACCATGGCACTATGTTCCCATAATGGAACGTTGGGCGCTGATGTTGCCCTTGGGACTGAAGGAAATATATGGACACACATGTCATACTTAATAAAAGTTAGTATATAAAAAAAAATAAAGTTGGGCATGGAATTAGTCGTAACACAGTTGTAAGTGAAGTTTGACGCTCTCTGCAATCTAGCCGTGCGTTTTTTAGCATGCTTGGTATCGATCCCACTTCTCAGCTGTCACTGTTACATGTTACATGAGTGGTTGATTTCTTGGGGTATACCTGCGAAGATCCTGACCACCCACAATGCCCGGGAGGGTAGTTTTTGTCCTGGTGAACGAAACCGCGTTTTCCTGGTGGAACGATTCTATACGGTCGTAGTTTGTTGCTACACAAACAGTTGTGATATCTTTCCACTTTACAGTAAAAACCATTATATCTGAGCCTTAGCAACTACATTCCTTCTTTTCTGTAACTTGGGTTTCCTCGTGTCCCTTCAAGCGATTTTCCCGTACAGTGACTTTGGCACGAAATCCTTGCAAGTATCCTTTTTTTGCACCGCACGTGTTTTTTCTAACTCTATTTTGGAAACTTTTTTAGTCAACGGAACAGAAACAAATTAGGGTTAAATTTTACCGGTTTGCTAAATTCTTTATTGGTATTCCTCTATGGTTCCGTAACTCATACATTTGTAAAAAAAAAAAAAACATGTCTTTGATATATCTGAGAAGATGGAAGAATTATCGGCTTGATTTGAAAACCGTTGTAAGAAAATATCAGATTTTCTGCTTAACCATCTCCTATATACGATGGAATAGATATTCAGTCACCGGTCTGAGCAGTCTTTAATCTTTTAGTTGTTTTTCTCGTCAGTGGTGGTTGTCACTTTGTTGTGTAGCTGATGATTTTTCGTATTTTGTTCTTTTCTCTTTATTACTCCTCTAGTGCATTATTGTTTTAATGTATCGAAAAAGGGTAACAATTTAATGTGTATGTGTATATGTGTATGTGCATGTTTCTCATTGTTTTTAATTTATGTTTTATGAGCCATAGGATTTATTCTGTGAGACATAAGATTTATTTGCCATTTGAAGACCGATGTAGGAATTTATTAGACTTTCTGTTTAGCCTGATCGTTAGGTTCAGTATTTTAGTGTTGATTTAAGTTTCCACTTGTTTGTCTTTTTTTTCTCGTTAGACATGTTGGTAATGTATTCGTTAACTATTTGTGTTTCTTTTCTTTTCTCTCTTTGTTTGTACTCCTCCACTGCATTTATAATGTATCGAAAGAGGGCAAAAATAAATTATTATTATTATTATTATTATTATTACTATATAAGGTTTTCATAGAAAGTGTTGTCGTAGAAACTTCAAAAAGGGCTTATTCGATTGGAGATTAAAAGGGCTAGTGTCATCTTTAATAGTCGAAAGTCGTTGGTGGGCAAGGGACCCCCCTCTCACACCCACCATTTCCCCGAACACATCCAATCAAAATTTTGAGATAGCCATTTTGTTGAATATAGTTGAAAGTTCTGGATATTACGTCTTTGAGCCATTCTATTAAAAATAATCTCTTTAAAATAATTTTTTTAATCAAAAATAGTAGAAAAATATCATATAACAAGGCTTTTGGGGTTTAAGCAAACCCCAGAAATTAGGGGTGAGGGTTGTAACTAAGTCATGCTCAGGGGGTATTTATGGTTATTATGGAAATGATGGTTGTATAACTTTAGAAGAGGCTCATTTGGTCGAAAATTGGAAGTTCTAGTTCCTTTTTAAGCGTCAAAAGTGATGGACGCCATTTATTCCCCCCTCCCCCTCTTCTACCACCCCTGCTTTCACCAAACACATCTGATTAAAATAACGAGATAGCGATTTTTTTTTTCAAAATAGTCCAAATAAAATAAAATAATGTCTCTAAGGGTGACACAACCCCCCAGTGCCCTGGAATAGGGTTGTAAGTTATTTTATAGGGGCATATAACGTTTTTGTTGAATGAGTGGTCGTATAAACATTAGATGGGGCTTATTTGATTTGAAATTAGAAGTTATAGTGCCCTTTTGAAGAGTCAAAGTGACTTGAGAGTAAACAGCCTCCCCCCTCCACGCTCAGCATTTGCCTTAACACCTTCGACAAACATTTGGAGATAACAATTTTATTCACCTTAATTAAAGGTTTCAGAAATTATTTCTGTGAGGAAGACCCCCCCCCCACCACCCCCATACAGCTCTCAGGGAAAGGTTGTAAGTCTTGGGGAATATACAGTTCTTATAAAAAGCGTGGTCGTATAGGCTTTGGAGGGGACTCATTGGATTGGTAATCATAAGTTCTAGTGCCCTTTTTGAAAGTCAAAGTGATCAGAGAGCAGCCCCCCCCCCACACACACAAACATGTCGTGTTTTCCTGAGATGTATCCAATAGATATTTTGAGACAGTCCTTTTATTCAAAATAGTCCAAATATCAGGTTGATAGAAACCACCAGAGCCTCAGGGCTTTAGTAGCAGCAGTAGTAGCAGCAGTAATAGTTATAGTAGCAGTAGTTTTAGGGGTAGAAGCATTAGTATTATGATACAAATATTGTCTTTTGGTTAGTTCAATATCCCCCACAGCAAGCGTTGTAAAATTTAGTTTCACAAACAAAACTGTTCCTAAGATATTGCTGATATGCCCCTTTGAGAACCTGCATACAGATGGCAGGTTGTCATTCGTACAACAGAAATATTCTCTGAAAATTTCACCTTTATACCTTCATAGGTTGTGGAGCTATGAGTAGGGTTCAAAACCCCTATGCTTTCTAAAACCAGAATATAATTTGTACTTTATTGAAAATTTTTTTTGAATGTTTTCACTTTTTAAACTTTAAGGAATCAAAAATTGATTAAGATTTTAAGGAATAAATATCAGCATATGTATATTAAACTGAAAATGCACATTCATTTGATTTTTTTTAAAGTAAAGTACAAATTATATTCTGGCTTTAGAAACCATAGGGGTTTTGAACCCTACTCATATTAATTTCTGCTCGTTTTGATTTTTGACTCTGTTATTTATTTTAATTTCTGCTCGTTTTGGGTTTCATTTATTTATTGATGCTGATTTGTGGCAGTTGTATGCTTGGTAAATTATTTGACTCTATTTTTGTTCATTTTTGGTTTAGTTGAGTTCTTTACTTTTTTTTGAAAAACTTATTTGGTGGAAGTTTTTTTTTAATTAATTTCTGTTGGTTTTATTTTGACATAGTCTCTTTCAGGGGGGAAAAGTAATAGTTTAAATCTTTCCGGTTTTTCTTTAAGAATTTATAGTCTAGCCTGGTATTCATATGCTGGAGAAACTTTTTCTGTAATTTTTAACAACTTAAAACTCTTTTGGAAATCATGACACAAATAGTAGCGTTTAATTTAGTCATATACATCCTCTAGTTGACCTGATAAATAAAAGTTAATACCATTCTCAAAATATTATATCTATGCTCTTTCACATTCTGGATACAATTACACTCTTTTAATTTAGTAAAATTTTAAGAGCAGAAGTAGTAATCGAGTCAAATTAAGACAGGCAGAAATTAACACGAGTAGGTCTGACAGTTCCCATGGCTTGCTAAGGCCAGAACATAATTTGCACTTTACTGAAAAAAAATAAATGCTTTCACTTTTTAGCTTTAACAAATCAAAAATTATTAAGACTTTAAGGGATATCAAATATCAGCATATGTATATTAAACTGACAATGCACATTCATTTGTATTTTTTTTTCAATAAGGTGCAAATTATGTTCTGGACTTAAGAAGGCTTGGAGGTTGTCAGTCCTACTCATGTTAATTTCTGCTTGTCAAAAATTTTACTCAGTTATTTATTGTAATTTCTGTTAGTTTTGGGTTTCATTTATTTATTGATGGTGATTTGCGGTAGTTTTAAGCTTTGTTAGCAGCTGGTTTTGCATTAAATCAGTAGTTAAGCAGGGTTGTGTTCTATCCCCCTTTATACGGATTATTTTGATGGACTTTGTCTTAAGGAGTACAAGAAAGTCAATGGTAGACCACGGAATCAAATGGGGAGGACAAAGTCTCCTGGACTTAGATTATCTGACGATTTAAGCATCCTAGATGAAAATGTGAGCAAAATGAATGAACCTTAGAGATTTTGCGAGTTCAGGGTGCTAGAATAGGTTTGAAAATTAGTATTAAGAAGACTAAGTCACTAAGGCTAGGAATAAGTGAAGATGAAAAGGTGACGTTGGGTAATGAAAATATTGATCAGGTGGGCAGCTTCACTTACCTTGGTAGTATTATTAGTAAAGATGGTGGGAGCAATGAAGATGTTAAAAGTAGAATAGCCAAGGCTCAGGGTGTTTTTTCACAGTTAAAAAAAAGTTAGAAAGAATAGGAAGATAAGTCTGCAAACCAAGATTAGAATATTAGAAGCTATAGTGATGACAGTGGTCAAAAATCACTCTGAAGCATGGGCGCTCCGAAAAGCGAATGAAGATTTCCTAGATGTGTTCCAGAGAATTTGCTTAAGGATTGTTCTGGGTACCCGGCTGACTGACCGTGTTTCAAACAATAGGCTGTACGAAAAATGTGGTTCAATACCGCTCTCTAGGGCTATAATGAAAGAAAGGTTGAGGTGGCTAGGGCACGTTGTGCGGATGAACGATTACAGATTGCCGAAGATTGTTCTTTTCGGCCAACCGTCTAGGGCTAAACGGAAAGCAGGTCGTCCTCGTCTGGGGTGAGAGGACGTCATAAAGAAGATTTAAAGGAAATGGGTACTTCGTGGGCGGGTTAAAAAGGGAGGCTTTGAATAGATTGGGGTGAAGGAGGAGCCTGCGTGGTTGTGTTGGCGTCAGGTGGCTTGGTGCTGCCATGAGTTGTTAGTAATAGTAATAGTAGATAATTTGATCTTATTTCTGCTCATTTTTGGCTCAATGGAGTTCTTTTCCTTTCTTCGAAAAATTTATTTTGTGGAAAAAAGTTTTTTTAATTATTTTCTATTCGTTTTTTATTGACATAGTCTTTTCATGGAAAAATCAAATAATATTTTATATTTCTTCAGTTCTTTCTCTATGAATCCATAGTTTGGCTTGGTATCTTTATGTTGGAGAAACTTTTTTTTTTATAACTTTCAACAACATAAACCCTTTTGAAAATCTTGAAACAAATAGTATAGAATTAGTTTTATACCTCCTCTAGTTGACCTGAAAACTAGAACTTAATACCCTTCCCCAAAAAACAAATCTATCTATGCTCTTTAACAGCCTGGATGGACTTACACTCTTTTGATTTAGTTAAATTGTAATAGCAGAAGTAGTAATAGTAGTATCCCTGAAAGTTTCAACGTAATACCCTCAGTCGTTCTTGGGATATTCCTAAGACGTCTTATTGGCAGCCAGTATACAAACAGTGCCTTTTGATTCAGTTTAAAGCAACATTTAGTTTTAAAACGTAATGGGCAAATTGCATAACTGTGGGGGATGGCATACCCAATATCTCTAGAAATATAGTTACTGGACCTTTCAACTATGCTGAAAAAGATGGCTGTCTTAAAATTTTGATTGGAAGTGTTCGGGAAATTGTGGACTAAAGAGGAGGGCTGCTTGCCCTCCAATTTCTTTGGACTCTTATAAAGGACACTAGAACTTTTAATTTTCAATAAAATTGGCTCCTATACAAGTGTCAATGAAATTACTAGCTATGATGGAGCAGCGTTGCCTATGATATTGCTTATTTGCCCTTTTAAAAATCTGCGCGCATATAGTATTTTCATTTAATTTAAACTCCCCCTAAACGCTTCCTAAAAGTTTCACCTTAATGTCTCTAGTGTCGTTAGTTACAGTAACCGTATACGTAGTATTGACAGTATGCATAAAGTGTATTCTGGCTAGTTCGAAATCCCCCACAACTTACGCTGATATGTCTAACTTAATAAAGTAAGCTACTTGAGATTACAGTACCGTTCTATAACCATTTATATGAAAATATAAATGATCATGGCTCGTTTTGATTTAGTTCAACGTCCGGCTAAATATTTTTTCAAAGCTTCGCCTTAATACCCTTAGCTTGTGCAGCAGCAAAAGTTGTAGCAGCAGTAGTAACATTAGTAGCAGCATACACAGAGCACCTTTGTTTTTCTTCAACATCCCCTTCGACATACGATGAAAGTTTCAAATTTATACCGTCAAGCGTTCCTAAAGCATTACTGATATGTCCTCTTGAGAACCTGTCTGGGCATAATTTGTTTCGATTTAGTTCAATACAGTTTCAATATTGCCCAAACTTTTCGCCTTATTACACTTAGCCTTAGTAGCAGTAGTGGTAGTACAGGTAGTAGTAGTAGTAGTAGCAGTAGCACTAGTAGTAGTAAAATAAATAGTAGTAGGCTTTTCCCTTGTATCCCTGGCCATGGAGCCTTTCGAGGGGTAACAATAATATTTTATTTCCAACCTGTATTTATTGGTGAATAAACTCTGAAATCTTAGTACTAGTAGTAGTATTAACAGTAGCAGCACTAGTACTAGTAGCACATCAGTAGTATTAACATATTGTCTTTTGGTCAGTGGAACATCCCGCTTATCAAATCCTGGAAGTTTAAACTTAATACAATTAGCCATTGCTATGATATTGCCGAAATGTCCTTTTGATAACCTTCTTGAAATTTTCATCTTAATGCTCTTACCCTTATAGGTATTTGCAATAGAATAAATGTAGCAGTGGTAGTAGTATTAATAATAACTTGCACATATTGCCTTTTGGCCAGATGATCTACCCCTTTAAGCATTCTCTGAGAGTTCCAACTTAATAAAGCGTATGTCTAGATACGCTCTTTTGCCAATCTGAATTCCCTTACTGTCTTTTGATTTAGTTCAAATTTGGCTTCAATATTTTCTCATATTTTATCTTCATAGATTTAGCCTTAATAGCGCAATTATCACAGTAGTTGTGGTGGTAGTAGGAGGACTAGAAGCCGTATTAGTGTTGTATCAGTAGTAGTAGTAACAGTAGTAGTAGCAGCATTAATAGCAGTAGTACCTGGTATATGTTGCGTTTTAGTCAGTTGAACAGCCCACTCATGATGCCTCAGAAGTTTCCTCTTAATACGGTAATCCGTTCCAAAAAATTACTCATAGGCCCGTATCACCAGTCTGTTTGCGCATAGCATATATGTTTTGATTTAGATTATTTTCCCCTCAACGTTTCCTGAGATGTTTATTTCAATACCCTAAGCCTTACCAGTTTTCACTACAGATGCAGTAGTTTTAGTGATAGTAGTAGTTGTGTTAGCAGTATAGCAGTGGTAGTTCTAGTAGTAGTAGTAGTATCGTGCAAATATTGCCTTTTTGGTCAATTGATCATCTTCCTTATCATTTCCTGAAAGTTCCAAATTAATAGTTCAAGTTCAAGTTCATTTAATTTCTCATTAAATCACTACAAGACAAAATAACACTTTTACAATATGAATCAATGGAAAAGAAAATATTTACAGAGGGTGCCTACACAGTGAGTTATACTCGGAAACAGGCACTCTAAAAAAAAAAGGAATAATAATAATAATAACAAAAGATGAAAAGAAATAATAATACACTAGATATACTCGGAAGAAAATGAGACACCACACCGAACCCACTGCCCACACCTCAAATCAATATATTACCACATAATTAAATATTTATCAAACAGTTTCTGGTAACAAACTGAAAGTAAGGAGCGACCCGGCTCAATGGCAACCGAAACTCTAGAAAACGGGTTTTTCATACCAATAGATGCATCAAAAGAATCAGATTTCAATGCTAATTTCAAAGGTTAAATTGTCATTAAGTTTAGTGCTACTCATCAAAAGTTACGCGGCTGAGGAAATTCGGCTGATTTTCAAAAAAAGGGGGAAAGACCCCCTCAAATTTATAGAACCTTAATGAAAATCACACCATCATATTCATCGTATCAAAGAACCCTACTGTAGAGGTTTCAAGCTCCTATCTACAAAAATGTAGAATTTTGTATTTTTTGCCAGAAGAAAGATCACGGATGCGTGTTTATTTATTTTTTGTCCCCAGGGGTGATCGTATCGACCCAGTGGTCCTAGAATATTGAGAGAGGGCTCATTCGAACGAAAACCAAAAGTTTTAGTGCCCTTTTTAAGTGACAAAAAAAATTGGAGGGCAACTAGGCCCCCTCCCACACTCATTTTTTCCCAAAGTCACCACATCAAAATTTCGAGATAGCCATTTTGTTTAGCATGGTCGAAAATATGATCACTATGTCTTTTAGGATGACTTAATCCCCCGAAGTCCCCGGGGGGAGGGCTAAAAGTTATGAACTTTACCCAATGTTAACATTATAGTATTGGTTATTGGGAAGTATGCAGAAGTTTTCAGGAGGGTTTTTTTCTGGTAGTGGGGGGGGGGGGTTAGGGGTTATGTTGGAGGTTCTGTCCACGAAGGAAGTTTTCATGGAGGAAGGGAAATTGCCATGAAGGGGGCGCCAGACTTGCCAGCATTATTTATTGGTTATTGGGAAGTATACATACATTTTCAGGAAGGATTTTTTTCTGGAGGGTGGGGCTGGAGGAGGGGGTTACTCGGGAGAATCTTTCCGTGGAGGATGTTTCTTTGGGGTAAGGGACATTTCTATGAAGGGGGCACCGGATTTCCAAGCATTATTTAAAAAACGATCAGAAATTAAATTAAAAAAAACAAGTTTTTTTCAACTGAAAATAAGAAGCAATATTAGAACTTAAAACGAACAGAAATTATAACGTATATGAGGGGGTTCTCCCCCAAGTCAATACCTCGCTCTTTACGCTACAGTTTTTTTTTTTGTGCTTTAAAAAGAGCTATCTATTATAATTAAAAGGCCTTTGTGATTCAGGGGTTTGTGAATTAATTTTTTTTTTAACTTTTAACGTAAAGAGCGTGGTATTGACTTATGGGAGAACCCCCTCAGATACGTAATAACATATACGTAATAAAAAACAATAAGAAAACAAGCGATACGGCTCAATAGTAATCGAAACTTTTAAAAACCAAATTTTGATGTCAGTAAATGTATCAAAAGAATGGGTTTATAATGCTGATTCTAAATATATAAATTTTATTAAGTTTAGTATTACTCATCAAAGGCTACGACCCTCAGAAAATTTACCCGATTTTTAAAGAGGGGGAAACATCCCCTACAAGTGAAAGAATTTTAATGAAAATCACACCGTCAGATTCAGCGTATCAGAAAACCCTATTACATAGGATCTGCAAAAATCTGCAACTTTGTATTTTTTGCCAGAAGAAAAATATACGAATATAGAAGTTAGTTACGTAAGTTAATTTGTAAATTACGTCATAACCAAATTTAAAGACATCCATTTAGCAAAAGAAAAGTAAAATTTTTATGCAAATTTTGTTTACTTATTCAATAACGGTGAGCCAAAATAAAAGCTGCATTAACTAAAAAACGATCAGAAATTAAATAAAAAAACAAGTTTTTTAAACTGAAAGTAAGGAGCAACATTAAAACTTAAAACGAACAGAAATTATTCCGTATATGAAAGGGGTCCCTCCTCAACGCCTCGCTCTTTACGCTAAAGTTTGACTCTTTCTCACAATTCTATTTTTAAAAACAATAAAAAACTTTAGCGTAAAGAGCGCGGCGTTGAGGAGGGGACAGCCCCTTTCATATACGGAATAATTTCTGTTCGTTTTAAGTTTTAATGTCGCTCCTTACTTTCAGTTTAAAAAACATGTTTTTTTTTATTTAATCAACAATAGCACCGGCCAACATGACTTCAAATAAATAAATAGTTATCTATAATTACTTATTAAATTTAGTTTGAATTTAGCTTTAGAAACTGGAATAGAAAAACGCGAACCTATATTGCTTTCATAAATATTACAAAACTTTATTATTGAATTTTTGGGAGAAAATCTGGATCTTTCAGTTTGGATTCTAAGGCAAAGTAATTTGGCTGAACTTCTTCTTAAACAATAATTATTCTGGACAAAAGAAACTAAAGAGAAGTTACTAGAATTTAAAGCCAATGGTAATTATTCTTTTATTTGTTTTAGTCTGAAAAGGACACAATGTACAGGAAGGACTTTATCAACTGGCAATATTCTTAAAAATGTATAAAGGCTCTTAGTAGGGGATTTATCGGGGAGGGAAGATGGGGAAGGAAGGAGTGCTTTTAAAGTACAAAGGGCATTATTTTGAAGACGTTGAAGGGGTTTAATTAGAGATTTGAAAGTATTTAAATAAGCAATCGGACAATAATTAAAATAAGAATGGAATAGAGAATAATAAACTGACTTAAGAGCAGGGAAAGGGAGGTGGAATTTTAGATACCGCAGTAACCCCACATTGCTTCCTAGCTGTATCCTTAGCCTATCAAGATGAAGTTTCCAAGATAAATTTTCATCAACTGTTAGCCCTAGATACTTACAAGACTCCTTCCTGGCAATGGTAACTAGTTCTCCGTTAAAACGGACAGATATTTGGGAAATCGACGGTTCGGCATGTGAAATTCGCTGAACAAAATGGATATAAAAAAATTCGATTGGATGTATTTGGGAAAATGATGAGCATGGTGCGGGCTGGTTGCCCTCCAATTACTTTTGACTTCTAAAAAGGGCCCTAGAACCTTCAATTTCCAACCGAATGAGTCCCATTCGAAGTTTCTACGAAAACTCCTTCTATAGGAAGTGCCCTGGTCAGAAAAAAACATAAACAAAAATAAATCATACATTGTGCCAGTATCGTTCTTTACTTAGACAGCGTTGTTTTGCTGCGTGCGATGGAAAATCAAGATTGAGTTACAACAATGCGCCGCAGATATAAACCAATGGAATTAAAGCACAATTTTCCCCATAGACACATACGAAAGGAATATAGTTATTTTTGTGTTCGTTTTAAACAAGTCCGGCGCATGTAAGACTCATAAAAGTATGTGTATGTGTATAAGTATGTGTATATGTATAAAAGTATGTGTATTAGTATGTGACTTGTTAGTATTTTTCTTATTTTGTAAATGCCTTCCACAGTTCATTGATTTTCATTTATTTTTTCATTTTTGCTTCTCTTTCAGTGCTAATGGTTCATTCCGATAATACCTGCTGTCCAATTAGTTATTTGTTTGTTTGTAATCTTTTGACAGGTTTTTATTTTGCAATTGATTTAAGTAAAGATTTCTTTTTGGTTCATCTGGTGACTAATAGACTCCAAGTAAAACCTGTTTTTGTGAATTTTTTAAGCCATGAGAGTCGGCTTTGGAGTTTGAATTAAATAAAAAAAAACAAGTTTTTTTAACTGAAAGTAAGGAACGACGTTAAAACTTAAAACGAACAGAAATTATTCCGTATATGAAGGGGGTTGTCCCCTCAACACCTCGCTCTTTACGCTAAAGTTTTTTTATTGTTTAAAAAAAATAGAGTTGTGAGAAAGTCAAACATCAGCGTAAAGAGCGAGGCAGTTAGAAGGGGACAACCCCCGTCATATACGGACTAATTTCTGTTCGTTTTAAGTTTTAACGTCGTTCCTTACTTTCAGTTAAAAAAACTTGTTTTTTTTTATTTAATTTTTGAACGTTTTTGAATTAATGCATGTTTTGATTTTGGCTCACCGTACATGAATAATTAAAACAAAATTTGCATATTATATTTGGTTAAATGGCTTTCTCGAAACTTGTTTAATTTTATTTACGAACGTTTTTATTAGTAATAAATATACGTAACTTAGAATTAACTTACGTAACGAACTTCTATATTCATAAATTTTTAACACGTATATTAGGGGGTTCGCCCCCTAGTCAATACCCTGCTCTTTAAACTATAGTTCGAATTTTTTTCCAGTTCTTTAAAAACGACCTCTTAATCACAATCAGTTGATCAGTTGAAAAACTTGTTTTTTTTATTTAATTCCTGATCTTTTTCTTTAATAATGCTGGGAAATCCGGCGCCCCCTTCATAGCAATGTCCCTTCCCCCATGAACACTGCCGTCCTGGACTGATCCTTCCATCTCGCCCCCGACCCGCGCCGGCCCCCCCCGCCCCGACCAAATCGCCGCGGAAAAAGTCTGTATACTTCCCAAGAACCAAGACTATATGTTAACAGTGAGTAAAGTTCATAACTTTCAGCCCTCCCCCCGGGGACTTTGGGGAATCAAGTCATCCTAAAAGACATTTTTATCATATTTTCGACCATGCTGAACAAAATGGCTATCTCAAAATTTTTGATTGGGTGACTTTGGGAAAAAAATGAGCGTGGGAGGGGGCCTAGTTGCCCTCCATTTTTTTTGGTCACTTAAAAAGGGCACTAGAAATTTTAATTTCCGTTCCAATGAGTCCTCCCACGATATTCTAGGACCACTGGGTCGATACGATCACCCCTGGAAAAAAAAACAAAACAAACAACCAAATAAACACGCATCCGTGATCTTTCTTCTGGCAAAAAATGGAAAATTCCACATTTTTGTAGATAGGAGCTTGACACCTCTACAGAAGGGTTCTCTAATATGCTGAATCTGATGGTGTGATTTTCATTAAGGTTCTATAACTTTTAGGGGGTCTTTCCCCCTTTTTTCGGAAATCAGCCAAATTTTCTCAGGCACGTAACTTCTGATGGGTAAGATTAAACTTAATGAAACTTATATATTTGAAATCAGAATTAAAATCTGATTCTTTTGATGTATCTATTTGTATCAAAATACCGTTTTTTAGAGTTTCGGTTACCATTGAGCCGGGTCGCTCCTTACTTACAGTTCGTTACCACGAACTGTTTGATATAATCCTTTCGATGTAATTAGTATTGTAAATAATTATGTGGGTCAGGTTAATCAAAGTTCGATTAATATAAACCCTATTTGTTATAGTAAATATGTTCCGGATTTGGGGGGAGAGGAGGTTACCAAAGGAAATTATTCTTTGACAGCATTTAAGTTTAACATTCAGGGTCTCTCCTCGTCAATTGATAATTTATGACAAATTGTTTCGGATGGACAGCCTGATGTTGTGGGTTTATGTGAGACGTTTTTAATTATTTTTTTTAATTTACAGAGTTGGTTAGGGGCTAGGTTAAGTTGTGTCAGGTATTTAATGTAATGGGTTGTGCGTGGCCTGCTTTACATAATTCTTTGTCGTAGTTTTCATAATTTTGTTTCGAAAGTATTATATTATCACCATGTTTTGGTATACATCATTATGATTAACGTAAGTTCTATTTTTGGGTGTGTTTCTTTGAATTGACAAGTGCCGAATTTTCATGATTCTTATAAATTTTTTATATGCAGTGAATTCAGTTAAAAAAGTGTCTAGCCAG
Source organism: Artemia sp. Qi Xiang Cuo (assembly GCF_049724085.1). Classification (NCBI taxonomy): domain Eukaryota; kingdom Metazoa; phylum Arthropoda; class Branchiopoda; order Anostraca; family Artemiidae; genus Artemia; species Artemia sp. Qi Xiang Cuo. Next base: position 20,475,806 of record NC_142796.1, on the reverse strand, counting down.
GTAAAGAATCTTCATTTATTGATGTAACCATACACAATATGTATGCAAGATATTTATGCATTTGTGGCCAAAAATTTCAGTGGTCAATTTGTACATCGTAAATAATTTCTTAGACTACATTGCATTTCCAGATATATTTAAAATGAGAAGAAAGTATAAAAACGAATAAAACTTTTGACAATAAACAGTCATTTGATTTTAAGTATATTTTTAAATTCATTACCAACACCAGAAAACAACAGAGAATAGTGATAAAGAACAAAAATCTACGTTTTAATTTAACTCCACGAATTATCTTTTCGAAAATAGTTTCAGGACTTTGTGCGTATTTATAAGTGCATGTGTGTATGCTCCGTAATGCTCCTAAGGAATAAATACAAAAAAGGTCTTGGGGCTTCTTTACTCCTTGTTTACTCCTTCTTTACTCCTTGTATAAGGTCAGATTTTAATCCTCTAATGGCGTGTCATATTGTTTGGAATAAGTTGCCTGAATCAGCTCGAGGGTGCCACTCATTCGGTTTGTTTAGGAAAAAAAAAGAAACAAAAAAAAAAAAAAAAAAAAATGTTAAAAATTTTTTGCTTGGTAGTTGTTTTTTTTTTTTTTGTTTTTTTTTTTTTTTTTTTTTTTTTTTTTTTTTTTTTTTTTAGTCTGTTTAATCTAATTAATTAATTTAGCTTATTTATTCTATTTCTTCTATAGTTTTCATTGTATCTATATTTTCTTTTCTTCTCCTTTGTATGTGAGAAAGTGTTTTGTTTTTCATTTTTGAGTAAGCATTTCATATGTCTTCACCCTTTGTACAGGCCAATGAGCCTTTGGGGGACTAATAGCATGTAATATTGTATGTGTATTTATAATGAAGAATAAAACTTATCTTATCTTATCTATCTTATCTTATCAAGTATAATAAATTAATTTGAAAAATATTAACTAAATACAAGAAAATGTTTTCCCCGTTGAATAATTGCTTGGTCACTATTGTAGCATAAAATTCATTTATATAAACTTGTTCCGGCTCTCACTCCCAAGAAGCTTGGAAACCTTTTCCGAAGGACAACCTTGTGTACTTCTAAGGAAGTGAATTATGTAAACACATGCCACCCGCATATCCAAGACCTTTATGTAATTTGTCCTTCTCTGAAAATGAAGTCTTTGTGAGTATGGACAAAGATGGACAGCATCAGATAAAATGATTTTAATCAACATAGCATTCTAGTTAAGCTTCCAGCTGTCTTAAAAAGGGCACTAAAACGGGCACTGCGGGTTGGTTGCCCTTCAATCCCTTTTGACTGCTAAAAAAGGCACTAGAACTTTCACTTTCCGATCGAATGAGCGCCATTCGGAGTTTCTACGACAACTCCTTCTATACGAAGTGCCCTGGTCAGAAAAAAACAAACAAAAAATAAACAAATCATACATTGTGCCAATATCGGTCTCTACTTAGGCAGCGTTATTGTGCTGCCTAAGATGGATAATCAAGATTGACTTACAAAAATGCGTCGCAGATATAAAACAATGGAATTAAACCACAATTTTTACATAGAAACAAACGAAAGGAATGTCGTTATTTTTCTGCTCGTTTTAAACAAGTCCTGCATATGTAAGACTCATGCAAGCCTTTCATATATAATAAATAAATTTGAAAAATATTAACTAAATACAAGAAAACATTTTCCCCGTCCAATAATTCCTTAGTTACTATTGCAGTATAAGATTCATTTACATTTGTCCTTCTCTGAAAATGAAGTCTTTGTGAGCTTGGACAAAGATGGACAGCTTCGGATAAAATTATTTCAATCATCAGAGCATTCTACCGAAGCTTGCAGCTGTACTATTAGACTTCTATTCTTCTGAACATGTACGAAAAAAATGACGATTGACAAATTTCTTATTTTGGACCTGTGTAAAAATATCCTCCTTGGGCGTTCTGTGTACTATTTTCAAACCTCTTTGAAAAAAGTTTACTGCTTAACGATCGTTTGCATGTAACATCCAATCACTAATTGAAACAAGGGCTCTAACAGAAGGCCGGCTGAATAATCATGACTGCTTTCTTACAAAAACTTTCGACGCGAGGACTATGTACCAATATTAGAAAGAGATAAATTTAAACTCTTGTCCCAAGATTCACTGAGACATCTTGATTCCCAAAGGAACAAGAGTTCTTAGGAAAATAAGCTTCAGATGTGTCTGTGAACATAGATATATTTGAATGAAGTTTTGAGTTTTGATATTACTAACAAATTTAGAGAGAAAAACGAACACTATCAAATCGGAAGAGATTGGAAACAAACAACGATTGACCTAAGGTGTCTAACTTTTCCCCAGATCATTGAATTAGGTAAAGAAACCTTCTTCAGATACAAATCATACGTATTTCCGGGCCAACGTGAAAAAAAGACTGAAGTATGTCGAATGGTCCGTCTTGCCCACCCCATAGGATAAGGTGGTCCAGCCCTTTGAGCAAGACGAACCTAACTGCTCCAATAGATTAATCGTCTCTAAACAATTTTACTTCGAATACTTAAAATAGTAGTAGAAGTTAAAAAAGTCAAAGTTAGTAAATAACTGTATTTAAACACTGTACGAGGCCAAATCTACGTGAAAAATGAACTGAGCCAACTGTCTCGTCGTTCTGCGTGAAAGGATCGGTTTTGGCAACTTCATGATGACTTCTTCCTTTCGCAAGAAGCTTATCTCTTCAGTTGCCATGAATTTGCTCGATGGAGCTACTGGCTTTCAAAACTGAACTTGGAAACAATCCGATTCACAATCACGCACAACTACAGCATAATTCTTGAACCTCTCCTTGGTCAGTACTTTCACAATAAAAAATTGCCATCTTTTGCTTCGGTTTAACCAAGAAACTTCTCATCCTCTGGCCCATCCAAATGCAAATTGTCATCACTCTCATTATCCAGTGTGATATGTTCATCGAAGCTATCTTCCCCGTTCTCAAGCTGTTTGGAGAGGATTCTCTTTTCAGGCCGCTTTCTTTAAGCTTTATTTTGGGATTTTCTCCTTTTCAACTCAAATTATCCTTCCGGTATTTTTTTTTCAGGTGTATTCGTTAGAATTTTATACTTTGTTTTTTTCTTAACGTGTTTCCGTATCTTGCATAGAAACTCACCTTAGGGTGAGGACAAACCGACTCTGGATTCACTGGCATAGTCACAGAAGTTACCGAGCTACTGCTAGTTGGCAGCACGTTGTTATCCAAGCTGTCGTCACCAGAACTGGTTGGTGCAACTGCAGATTGACCGTTTATGAGAGACGTCTCTGTTGGTGGTCGGTTGTTCACGAAGGTGCTGAAAAATTCGTGATCTTGAAATACGTTCCAGTTGAAAGGGAATATTCCCTTTTTTTTGGAACCCGCTTAGTACGTTTTCCATGATGAAAGTTTTTGGAAAAGTGATTCCAACGGAAATCCTAATTCTATAAATGGTAATCCTCCTGTTTGGGTTTGAAATCATAAACTAGTTAGCGGCTTTATTTTAATACCGCTTGAATCACCCATAAACAGTGACACCGTGAGGTTGCATCTTGTGACTGCAATGTGGCGGAAGCGTTTAAACGTCAATGCATTTTTCTCTGCATAGATTAACCACACTCAATGATACACGCGAATCATATTCATTAAAAGTCGATTTATGGGTGAGCAACTGGTTTGGAAGATCAGATGGCGTATCATATCCAGCAAGATTTCAGCCGTCATCCATCCAGCCAGCTGGCATTTTCCTGTGCTACAAGGTGGCCTGCCATTGAGAGAATTTTGAAGCCAGTTAAGTCGTGGAAAGACAAAGATAGGGGTTATTGACTGGCCAGCTTCTTTGATGCACTCTACGACTATTATCAGCGTCCCTCGCTCTGCCAAAGTAATCCGTCCAGCTTGTTTTGTTCCCTTTTCTGCAACGACCTTTGGAGTTTTCTGAACGGGGGTTATTCTAGTCTTGTCAAGATAATATATTTATATGTCGGGTACTTGTGCTTTAGAAGCAGCCCTTCTAAATTATTGAAGAATTCACTGACTTTCACCCTGTTGAGGCTGGTGGCTCTGGCAAGGATTGTTGCTTCGGAGGATCTTAGGGAGAGCCCAGCACGACTCATAAGACGATTCATTCAGTCTTTTTCTGCACACTTATTTACAGTCCAGTTCTTCGGAATCTTCTTTCCTTTGACCTGGGCATATTCATATGCAAGCTGACCTGCTTCATTTTTCGTAAGTCCATGATGCATGTGCTGTGCCGTAATCACTTAGTCCTTCTGAAGTGTATCTTCTTTTGCTGAAAATATAATTTTAAAGTTGAAGGCAGTTGCCAACTCCACTGATTTTGGATCTTCTACTGCTTTCAGTTTTGCAACTCCTCATCGTGCGGTGCTTCGTGGCAAATAAACCACTTTCGAAACTTTTATGAGCAGTGAACCAAATCTAACGCGCTTAGCAGCTGCTCTCGGTAAGTTCTGGTCATGGAGACCGTGGCTGGTTTTTCCTAGCAAACTTTCCTATTCTGTAAAAGAGAGACAACTTAATATCTTTCTAATTGACATCCAGACTTAATAAATGGAACACTATACTTATATATTGCGTAGCAAATACTAACTTCGAAAACGATCCCAGATGATAGGAGGAGGGTAAACGAACCGGTCCATCTTACCCGCTGTCTCTAGTCCATCTTACCCTAAACCTACTTTTTTGGAACTGTTCAAAATTACAACATAAGATGGCGTTGCGATGAAAAAATTTCATGTCTCACATACTCTGCTAAACCCCCATATTTGTAATAAAAAGTACCACGGCATAAAACAGAACATAGTAAAAAACAGAAAAAAAAACTTCAGAAGCTGGTTTCAAAAATACGAAAAAGAATAACAATTTTTTCTCGAAGATAAGATTGCCTTCAGCTCTCAAACTTTGCTCCGAAATTTGCCATTAGATGGTCATTGTGTCTTACTTTCCGATTGATAAAAAGAGGTGAGGCTTAAGTCGAATGACAAAAAGTTTATATTGCCCCCGGGTCCATCTTACCCAGATCTCCCCTACCCTACAATAAAAGTAATAGCTATAATAACAGTAGAAGTGATGGTAGCAGCTGTAGTAGAGTGCATATATTGCATTTTGGTTAATTGATCATCCCCTCACCATTCCTGAAAGTTCATGAGACGAGCCCTTTTAACAACTTGGATGCATACAGTGTGCTTTCATTTAGTTCAACACTCCCCTCACATTCCCTGAAAGCTTAAACTGACTGCCCTTGTCCTTTTTGGACACGATTGATATGACCTGCCCTTGTTTCTTTGTAATAGATACCGTATGCAAACAATGGGCAAATTTCATAGCTTTCAGCATTTGCCCCAAGGGCTGTGGGATTGATACGCAATTGCACATCAGCTATTACGAAGGAGGGGCGGTGGCCATTTCTTAGGCAGTTTGGGAGATGCTTCAAAGATTACATTTAAATGCCCAAATATCCTAATTCTCGTTAAGCCTTCAGATAAATATCGAACCATAAATAGTCGTTATGTTTTAAGCTCATCGCTTACGTTGAATGAAACTAAAGCAAAACATGAGTTCCAGTTTTTTATTTGTTTGTGGAATTCTTTAGAGAGGAAGTGATGTCCTACAACAGACCAAACGAATTCATTTGGAAATTGTTGATGCAGGAATGCAATTCGACCAAGCAGGCAGCAGCCCCCTAGTAAATCATATTTGTTGGCTAGTTTTCCTGTGGGATAATGGAGGACTCCACAGTGAATACATACAGAGTTGAAGGATCCCAATGACTTGTAAATAGCACTTGAGTGGTTTAAGGCATAGATTTTTACTGAGTTTTACGCCACAGTTTCGTGGCATCGCAGATTGCGATGGTGCTGTTCTTCTAACATAATATTTTTTTTCTTCTGCACTTTCATTATTGACTCTCCTGATTCTCGATGTCTTCTAACAGCACAGTTCTTGTTTGTTAACTATTATTTTTGACGCTTTCTGATACTTGCTTTAGCGTGTCTGCAAACCCTACAATTACTTGTTCTTCACTTTCATTTTTGACACGTTTCGGTTCCTACTGTTGCTTGTAATTCTTGCTGCTGATTATCTTCTATCTGCATATTTTTTTGTTCTTGTTGTCGTACATCTTCTAACCACACATTTCCCTGTTCTTCATTTTCATTTTAATTCGTTCTGATCCTCATTGTCACATGTCTTGTAACCGAATGTTTTATTTTGTTCTTCACTTTCGTTTTTGAGTCGTTGTGATTTTCGCTACCAATTATTTTTAACTACATATTTTAACTTACTTCAATTTCGTTTTTAACTTGTTCTAATTGTCGGTTAGGCTAATATACTAACTACATATTTCTTTGATCTTTAGTTCGGGATCTTTAGATCATACCATCAGATTCAGCGTATCAGAGAACCCTACAATAGAAGTTTCAAGCTCCTCTCTGCAAAAATGTGGAATTATGTATTCTTTGCCAGAAGAAAGATCCAAAATGCGTGTTTATTTGTTTGTTTGTTTTTGTTTTGTTTTTTTCAGGGGTGATCGTATCAATCCAGTAGTCCTAAAATATCGTAAGGGGGCTCATTCGAACAGAAATTAAAAGTTCTAATGCCTTTTAAGTTACCAAAAAATTGGAGGGCAACTTGGCCCCCTTCCACGCTCTTTTTTTCCCGAAGTCACCCAATGAAAATTTTGAGATATCCATTTTGTTCAGCATAGGCGAAAATCTAATAAATATATTTTTGAGGATGACTTAATCCCCCACAGTTCCCGGGGAAGGGCTGTAAGTTATGAACTTCGCTCATTGTTTACATATAGTATTGGTTATCAGGAAATATACATGCGTTTTCAGGAGGGATTTGTTTCTGGTGGGGGGGGGGGGCGGAGGAGGGGGTACGGGGGCGGATTTTTCCATGGAGGATCTTTCCATGGAGGATGTTTCCTTGGGGGAAGGGACATTTCTTTGAAGGGGGAGTCTGATTTCTCAGCCTTATAAAATTAAATACAAAAAAACAAGTTTTTTAACTGAAAGTAAGGAGCGACATTAAAACTTAAAACGAACAGAAATTATTCCGTATATGAAGGGCGCTGTCCCCTCCTCAACGCCTCGCTCTTTACACTAAAGTTTTTTATTGTTTTAAAAACCAAGCTGTGAGACAGAGTCAAACTTAAGCGTAAAGGGCGAGGCGTTGAGGAGGGGACAGCCCCTTTCATATACGGAATCATTTCTGTTCGTTTTCAGTTTTAATGTCGCTTCTTACTTTCAGTTAAAAAAACTTGTTTTTTTCTTATTTAATTTCTGAACGTTTTTGAATTAATGCAGCTTTCATTTTGACTCACCATACATGAATAATTAAAACGAAATTCGTATATTAATTTTTCTTATTTTGGCTAAATTGCTTTCTCGAAATTTTGTTCTGACGTAGCTTACGAATTAACTTACGTAACTAATTTCTATATTCGTATGTTTTTATTACGTATATTAGGGAATTCGCCCCCTATTCAATACCTCGTTCTTTACGCTAGTAGAATGTATCTATGGAATTTGCCAAAGTTATGTTCCTTACCGTGCTAATTGCCTAGGTTTTGTTCCTTGGTGCCTTTCCAGAGCTTAGCCTTATAGATTTGCCGAGGTTATGTTTCTTCCTGTGCTATTTGCTTGGCTTATGTTCCTTGGTACCTTTCCAGAGCATGTACTTATGGATTTGCCGAGGTTATGTTCCTTCCTATGCTATTCTAAGGGTTTATGTTCCTTCCAATGCTATTCTTAGGGTTTTATGTTCCTTCCTATGCTATTCTAAGGGCTTATGTACCTTCCTATGCTATTCCAGGAGCTTATGTTCCTTCCTATGCTATTCTATAGGACTACATTGCTTCCCGTACTATTTAGTGACGTTATGTTCCTTCCTCTGCTATTTTAAGGGAACACTATGTTCCTTCTTGTGCTATTCTAGGGGCTAATGTTCCCTCCCATGCTATTCTATAGCGCTATGTTCCTTCCTATGCTATTCTAGGAGTTTATGTTCCTTCCTATGCTATTCTAGGAGTTTATGTTCCCGCCCATGCTATTTTATAGCACTATGTTCCTTCCTATGTTATTCTATGGGACCTCTACACGTGATTGAACACGTTTTGAAACTACATGCCATTTGCTTGCCTTATGTTTCCTTAAAGGTTTGACGACTACATTCACGAATACATTCACGCCTACAAGAATATGAAGTTTCACGTGTACTTTGTAAAAAAGGGAGCAGTATGAACGGGGATTCCCCACACAAGTTCACTTCAACTCCACGTTTTTCAACCAGACTGGTTTTTTTTGGAGCAACACCCATTTTTTTAGGACCAATCAGAGACAGTGGAGGTTACTCCAAATACAATAACTCAACTGGTGATTGGGGTTCAAATAAAAAGGAGTGATTTATATTCGTCCTTGAGATTTTGTATAAAATGCTCATGCCTTACGATTAAATTTTCATAATGTTTTAACATAACATGGATAATACATTAAATAGTATTGACTTTGAAGCCATGGACACATCAATTTACAATGTAAGTTCAGTTTACTAAGTTGTCTTAATTTATTTCCAAATAAAATTATTTTACCACCCCACTATTAAAATCAAGTTCAGGGGCATAGCCCCCCTCTCCCCAACAATACACAATCGAAAATATGATGATTATAGTCGATAGAAAACGTGAAATACGCTCTTTTTTCTATTATGTAAACCTCATCTTCCTTCCCCTCTGTTTACAAGTTTAATTCATTACGAACGGTTCTTTTTGTTCAAAATTTCCTTTTCTTGTTAATGTTTTTAAAATGTGCTTTGCTTTCCGGTCTCAATAAAACCACCTGTGTTTAACCTATTTACAAGAGGGGCGATTTCAAAACAACATTTGGCATGCGCATTATCTGAATTAAGAAAACAAAGGAATGGAAAACGTGTAATTCTAAACGCTTTGAAGAAAGAGAGATTGTATTTTGGCCAAATTAGACGAGATAATCTATTTTCAACTGTATTTGATGATTAAGAGGCTTTTATAAAAATATAAGGCGGGGGAGGGGAGCAATGTATCAATTCTAACACCTTCGTTGTAAGGGAAAAAAAACTATTTCGTCGCATGAAAAGTAAGGGGGGAGGGGGAGATTCTTTGTGCAGACACGTATACCCTTTGACAAGAAAACTAATGTGGTCATTCCGACACGCAACACTGAAGTTTAGTGTTTGGTTAGCTTTTAATTATATCATATTTATGGCTGACTATTTTTTTAGATCTATATTTTAAATCATTTTATTGGATTTGATGCAGCGGGGGAGGGCGCGGTACTAATTCTTTTCTTCTGTAAAAAGGGGAATTGTTTTTCCATACTAAATTTTTCCTTCTTTTTAAGGAGGAGGATTCCTACAATTACTCTCCCCCTCAAAAGAGAGCTAAGGCAAACGGCGACAGCCCAATGCAACAACTGGAGATAGCTGAGCCACCCAGGGCCACGCGAATACAGTCTGGTCAAAAACCGAAAAGAGAATGGGCGGCTGCTCAAAGGATGGTGAACCTTGCTGGTTCATCTGTACAAGCAAGTGACATCGCCACCACATCTATGCAAGAAACGGATGTCACCGTCTCATCTATCTCCCATCATGCTTTGCCAGGACTATTAGGCACTCAACTGCAGTCTGAATTTGGAAATGTGAGCATTTTTACTTTATTGCTATTACAAATAGTAGATTTGTAAAAAACGGGTAGATTTGTAGGAAAAGGAATCTACTTCTAGTCCGATCGCTATTTCTTATGGATGGCTTGATTTGTAGGAAAAAGAGTCAGTTTTTATTTTTTTAATGAAGTATTAAGACAATTATTGACTTGATTTTTTTTACCGTATTTTATTGCTATTAATAAAACATTGCGATGTGTGTGCGCGTGTGTGCGTATGTGTGTGTGTGTGTGCACGTGTATGCGCATGTGTATGTTTGCATGTGTGTGTGTGAACGTGTGTTCGTGTGAGTGTGTGTGCGTGTGTGTGTGTGTGTGTGTGTGTGTGTGTGTGTGTGTGTGTGTGTGTGTGTTTTTATGTGTGTGTGTGTGTGTTTGTGTGTTAGTGTGTTCGTGTGTGTGTGTGTGTGTTTGTTTGAGTGTGTACGTGTGTGTGTGTGAACGTGTGCGTGTGTGATATTAGCAAAATTTGTAATTTATTATTATCTTGTTTTGTAAATAATGATATAAGCAAAAATTTGTAATTTATTATGCATTTGTTTGATAAATACGAATCCAATTAAGAAAAAAAAATAAAATTAAACGGATGGATTTGTAGGACAGGGAATCTGCTTCTAGTCTGATCGCTATTTCTTATGGATGGCTAGATTTGTAGGAAAAAAGAGTCAGTTTTTTTAATGAAGTATTAAGACAATTATTGACTTGATTTTGTTTACCGTATTTTATTGCTATTAGTCAAACCTTGCGATGTGTATAAGCGTGTGTGCGTATGTGTGTGTGTGTATGTGCACGTGTGTGCGCATTTGTATGTGTGCGTGTGTGTGTTTGGACGTGTGTGCGTCTGTGTGTGTGGACGTGTGTGCGTCTGTGTGTGTGGACGTGTGTGCGTGTGTGTGTGTGTGTGTGTGTGTGTGTGTATATGTGTGTGTGTGTGTGTGTGTGTGAGTGTGTACGTATATGTGTGTGTGTGTGTGTGTGTGTGTGTAGAGTGTATATGTATGTGTGTGTGAACGTGTGCGTGTGTGCTATTAACAAAATTTGTAATTTATTAGGCATATGTTTTGTAAATAATGCTATAAGGAAAAATTTGTAATTTATTATGCATTTGTTTGATAAATACGAATCCAATTAAGAAAAAAAAACAACATTAAACAGATAGATTTGTAGGAAAAGGTATCTGCTTCTAGTCTGATTGCTATTTTTTATGGATAGCTAGATTTGTAGGAAAAAAGAGTCAGTTTTTTTTAATGAGCTATAAAGACAATTATTGAGTTGATTTTTTTTTTACCGTGTTTTATTGATATTAGTCAAACGTTGCAATGTGTGTGCGCGCGCGTGTGTGTGTGTGTTTAAGCGTTTACGTGTGTGTATGTTTGTGTGTGAACGTGTGTGTGTGTGTGTGTGTGTGTGTGTGTGGGTGTGTGTGTGTTTGTGTCTGTGTATGTGTGAGTGTGTATGTATGTGTGTGTGTGTGTGTGTGTGTGTGTGTGTGTGTGTGAGTGTGTGTGAACGTGTGCGCGTGTGCTATTAACAAAATTTGTAATTTATTATTCACATGTTTTATAAATAATGCTATAAGCAAAAATTTGTAATTTATTATGCATTTGTTTGATAAATACGAATCCAATTAAGAAAAAAAAAACATTAAACGGATAGATCTGTAGGAAAACGAATCTGCTTCTAGTCTGATCGCTATTTTTTATGGATGGCTAGATTTGTAGGAAAAAAGAGTCAGTTTTTTTAATGAGCTATACAGACAATTATTGAGTTGATTTTTTTTTTACCATATTTTATTGCTATTAGTCAAACGTTGCGATGTGTGTGCACGTGTGTGTGTGTGTGTGAGCGTGTAAGTGTGTGTGTGTGAGTGAGTGTTTGTGTCTTTGTGTGAGTGTGTGTGTGTGTGTGTGTGTGTGTGTGTGTGTGTGTTTTTGTTATATTTTTTGTGTTTGTGTGTTAGGGGTTTTGTTGGTGTGTTTGATTTTTTTATTGTTTGGTTTTGATTGTGTGTGTGTGTGTTTGTGTGTGTTTTTGTTTATTTATGTGTGTTTGTATGTGTGTGTGTACGTGTGTGCGGGTGTGCTATTAACAAAATTTGTAATTTATTATGCACCTGTTTTATGAATAATGCTATTAGCAAAAATTTGTAATTTATTATGCATTTGTTTTATAAATAATGCTAAAAGCAATAATTTGTAATTTATTTTGCATTTGTTTGATAAATACGAATCCAATTAAGAAAAAAAACATTTGTTTGATAAATCCAACTAGGAAAAAAATAAATAGTGTGCTATAATTGTGATAAAACTTTCCTCAAAGAGAAAAAAACTCAATTCATTCATTTTAGTTTCAGTGGGAAGCTACGAAAACAACTGCCTTCCCTGGCCCAGGACTTCAAAATATCATGGGCAATTGTCCCCTCTCGCCGGATGATGTTAGTGAAGGTACGTCATTTAGTATCCCCCTGGATTTTCAATTTACAACTGAAGAAACGGACAGCCTTATGCAAATTGATGGATCGAATTTTTCCGGGGACATTTTTGACGATGACTTTACTATTAGTGCATTGAATCCTGTGCAAATAGGTGCAGGACATGAAAATAGTGTCGCGTCCCCGGAACTAAGTGAATTTAATTTGCTAAAATCTGCTCTAGGTCACTTGCAAACACATACGTCAGATTTTAATCCTCCCGAGGAAAACCTGGTTGACGGGAGTTTCATTTTAACAGACCCTGTAAATGTTCTTCATACCTACATCGACCGAATTTGAGCACTTATTGAGATTCAGATTCAGAATTGGAGGGGTCAGGGAGGGATTAAAGCATCGGTAAATAAAAAAGTTTATTTACAAAAGGGGACATCAGGGGACATTTTTTATTTTCATTTTTCAACCGGTGATCAAAATTTTTATCACGATCTAAATGAATTTGAGGGTAACGTTTTCAATTTGATCAATAGATTAATATACAATCTAGACACAGTTAACGAGAAGTGGCGTGAACGCACAATTTTAAACATTGAACACAAGGATCTGAATCTCAGTAGATTTAAAAAAAACTTTATTTTAAGGGGGGCGGGTAGTCGAAGAATAAAATGCCAAACAGATTTGTCGGTCACAGGAGGGGTTCAGGGTTTCAATTTTGACACGGGGCTGCAATGCTTTAAATATGCATTTTTAACAGCAGCCCATAAAACATTGAGTTATGATTCAAGAATAAAGAATCTCGACAGACGTGCACGTAACAGTGGAGAAAATTTCCGTAGAGTAAATTTTGATTGTTTAGAGGGAAAGTATCCGGTATCCTTAAAAGAAATAACCATATTTGAAAAAGAAAACGAAAATCTTGGGTTTGGGTGGTTGTTCTCCAGTATGACACATAATTTATAAATGGGGGAAAGAAACCGAATAAAAAAGGGGTTTTATATTCAGTTAGGACACCGTCGGTAGATAATGTTAAAAATTGGGTTTGGGTTATTTATGAGCCCCCCAAAGATGTAAATTCCTATGGTAATTTTTTCCCCGTTACGGACTAGAGTCGAGTAGAGTCGACTGTTATCCCAATGCACGAAGAAAGGAGAATATCACTATTGCCCCATGTGCCTTTCTTCATTTAGATCTGAACGAACATTCACGGATCACATGATATATTGGAAAATTCATGGCAATCAAAGAATAGAAATACCGGCAGAAGGCAAAGATACTTTACAATTTAAAAACTTCCAAAATTCCCTGCTACAAGTTGATAAAGTATGTTTGGATTGTGAAACAAGACTGGTGGAGGTATTGGATCCATTAAGGCCAAATATAGTCAAAGAGGACAAACTAGTTGCGCGTTCCTGTGTACAAGCCCATCGCGATTCCAATAATAAAATTTGATTGGAAGAGTTTTTTTTGTCTATGGATGAGGAGGGTAGCATGGAGAAGTTATTGGTGTCTATAATAAAAACAGCGAACGGTGCAATTTCACGATTGCGTCACACCAACTACCCAATGTCATTATTAGATAAGGAGCAACTGGCACTAGAAAAGGGGACAATTTGTTGGGTTTGTAGGGGTGCTCTTGCCCCAAAAGACGCGGTCCAGGATCACAATCATCTTATTGGCCCCAATTCAACGGGGAAAAGAAACTTTCGGGGGTGGGCTCACAATGCATGTAATTTAAAAATTAAACAGGAACTCTTTCTTACGGTTTTTATACATAATTCTAACTACGATCTGATGTATGTGCTACCAGCAATGGCACATCTTCAAAGAAATGGAACAGTGGAGGATGCATGGGTGATAGACAGCTTATCCTACAAAATCATTCCTAAATCATCGGAAAAGTTGCTTTTTTTGGAATTTATGTGGAAATACGTTGAAGACGACATTGAGTACACGAATAAAATTCGCTTTTTAGATTCCTACAGTTTTTTCCCCAAATCATTGAGCGAATTAATTCAAGTGCAGAAAAATGATGACAGCTGCAACGCTTTCCCCCTTCTCAAGCAACAATTTCCAAATGATTTATACGATTTCTTGACGGTCAAGGGGATATATCCTTATGATTATTACTGTTCCATGTCAAGATTCGTCGTAGAAACTATTCCCTCAAACGAATCGTTTTAGGACAGTCTACACGATCGTAGGTGCACTCCTGATGAATACAGTTTTGCTAAAAAAGAAGTGGGGGCAGAGGGAGGGTGTAAAAATGGGTTTGACTACTGCAAGCTGTATTTGTCGAGTGATGTGTTAACTTTGTTCGACATTATGTGTAAAAATACGAGAAAATCTATGGGGAATTTAATTTTGATTTAGGATATTATTTTTCATCTCCTCATCTGGTAATGGATCTCATCCTAAAAACTAGAGGGGAAAAAATCGGGCTGATCACCGACATCGATCAGCACCTGTTCATCGAGTGGTCAATGAGGGGTGGATACATTTTTCACGGGGATCGTATCTTGGAAACTGATCCAACTGGAGAGAGGACGGGGACAAAATCAAATGCAGTTTTCTTTGATATGATTTATCTCTACCCCTCGGCCATGTCCCGTTATGTACTACCCTCCGATGACTATAAATAGATCAATGACCCTCAAGCTCCCCATTTCTCTAATATTGACAGTGTTGAGGAGAATAGGCCGGTTGGATGGTTTTTTGAAATTGATGGGGAGATACCAGTTGAGCTTCACGATTCAGTAAAGGATTTTGTTTTTGCATGAAACAATAGACCTGTGACTAGGGATTCTTTGAGCCCCCGCAATAGACATTTAGTCTGGGTGGAAGGATTGCATTGTTCACCTTAAAAACAAAAGCTTATTGCTGACCTTCTGCCGAAAAAAAATATTTTTGTACATCATGTGGCTTTAAAATGGATGTGCAACAAAGGTTTAAACATCACAAAGATTCATAGAGCCCTCCAGTTTAGTCAAAATCCTGTCTGAAAACGTTTGTACATACTTTTGTCAAGAAACGTTCTGAAGCGCAGACAGAAGCCCAAAAAGAAATTTATAAGCTTATTTCAAATTCAGCTTTTGGTAAAATATGCGAGAGCGTTCGCAATAGGAATCGTTGTGACGTCATGACCGATCCCAAACAATGTGCTCGAATTATTGCCGATCCAAATTACACTTCCTTCACAATCATTGGCCCGGACATGGTACTATTGAATAGAAAAAAAAGAAGCATTGTATTGAATAAAAATATTACTGCAGGCAGTGCGATCTTGGAGATCTCTAAAAAGCTCATGTTGGAATTCTACTACAATGTGCCTAGGGTACAGTGGCCGGAGAAGGGGCAAGTAGAGGTCTGCTACGGGGACACAGATTCTCTACTGCTAAAAGTAAAAACCCAAAACCTACTTGATGATTTGGCGCACGGTGAAATTATCAGCTCACGGATGGACTACACCAATTGGAGTGGGCTTTACCCAGAGCTAGTGAAACGTCGAGTGCCAAATCAGCTTTTATTTTTCAAATCAGAAACGGGAAGCGACATGATTTCCCGTGGTATGTTTGTAAGTCCGAAGGTGTACTTTATACAGACACACGACGAGGAAATCAAGAAACGTTGCAAAGGAGTACCCACATGCTATGTGGATAAGAATTTCGACATGGACATCTATAGTAATTGTATTGTTGAAAATACAATTCCACGAGCCAAATTGTTGGCAATTCGTTCACTCAAACACAGGAACTTCACTGTAAATATAGAAAAAATTGCCATGAGTACCATTTCCGACAAGGTCTATGTTTGTCAAGACGGTGTGACTACCCTCCCCCTGTGGCACTATTTAACTTCCGACCGAGCCGAATGTGTTTTCCATAGGGAAAGTCTCGGTTTGAGTAAAGTCCAATAAATTGGGGGGGGGGGGCTCCCAGCCTGGGAGGGGGGGAGGGGGGAGGCTCAAGGCCTGGGGGGCACCTGGCCGGCCGCCAGCGGGGGCGCTCCGCCACTACCAAAGTTATCTTTTTTTTTACTTAGAGCAGAGTTTTTCGTGCTTTTGTAAATATACATGTTGAATTCAAATTTAAAAAAAGCGATATTATTCAAAGTGTATTTTTTTTCATTAAATGTAGTATTTTCTTATAAATAAAGTATATTTATTAAAGTGCTTTTTCTAGTGCATTTTTTTAAATAAATGTTTTTTATTATAAATTTAAAAAAGTGTATTTTTCTTTGTTTTCTGTAAAGTGCTGTTTATAATACAAGAAATATGATTCTTTATTGATTTTGTTCTTCTGATTATTATTCTTGAACGGACTAGTAGTAATAGGGAAATTATTTAGTCATTAGACAACTATAGTCTACAGTTAGTTGTCCAGGTGAACTGTTGAAGGGAACTTGTATCAATTTAAAACACCATTCAGATCGTTTCTGTGTGGACCGTCAATGTCGGGCAAAACAACACTCTTAAATAAAATATTTAAAAATTGTGATAAAATGTTTGTGGAAAAGCCGAAAAAAATCTACTATTGTTACAGTTTTTGGCAGAAGTCATACAATAAAATAAAAGCAATTGGCACAGCGGGATTGGTGCAGATACAAATCATACAGGGACTTGATGTTTTCAACATTATTGAAGCAAACTCTTGGCTGATTATTGACAATCTGGCTGAATCTATTGAACAATGGTCCCAGGAAAAGCTGCAATTATTCACCGTTCGGTCTCATCATGAACAGATTTCCATTACTCTGGTTCTACACAATCTCTTTCATCAGAGCAAATGTATGCGAACACTTGCATTGAACTGCAACTACTATATCATCTACAGAGTTGTCCGTGATTCTAGCTCCATAATAACTCTTAATAAACAAATCTATCCAGGCGCCCTCAAATTTCTGCTCTCAGCGTACAATCAGGCAACTAATAAACCCTACGGCTATATCCTATTGGATTTTAATCAAAATACACCCGAGGATTTGCGTGTAGTCACATATATTTTTGACAATGAAATTACAGTATATCTCCTCGCGAACACTAAAAAGACGTATTAGTTGCTATCATGACACTGAAGAAACTACATGAAAATAGATATTTATTTTCAGTTCTAAGCACTTCAAAACCCCCACTTAGGAAAGCTATACTCAAACATGGTATTGACAATGATTTCATTTATCTAATATCTGAACTTTGTTTAAATTTGACCGAGGGCAATGTTCAACTGCCAGAAGTAGTTAAGAAAAAGGCAAAGCAACATCGTTCTATTTTACGTACATTGGCCTCTAAAAGCAAAGGAAAGAATTTTAAAAGGAAACGTCTTCTTCAGGCGGGCGGTAGCTTTTTTCACACTTTTACTACCGATAATTGCAGGACTTGTAAACAGTTTTCTCTAGAGAGAGAATGGCCAAACCCTATAAATTGACTCCAATAAAACTCACTCTCTCACCCGTGGAACACTTTGAGGACAATCTGAGTAAATTCATTGACAACGAGAATATTGAGGATGATAAAAAACTGCTTTTACTTCAAGATGCACTTCGCCCAGTGGACAAACATAAGCCCTATCTTGCAAAGGCCACTGGTATTGATCACAAAAAAGAATCATCTCCTCAGGATTCTGCTGCTGCTGGAGCACAATTAAAGAAGGAGGAATTGGATTCAATTGTATCGAAATTTGAAAATCTAATGCCCCACTCATATCGTGAACAAAGTAAATGACTCTTAGCATATCTCATGGAAAGTGGTCAAGATCATATTCAAGTTGAGAGCAATGGGAAAGAGATTATAATTCAAGGCAAGAGCTATGATCTACTTGATTTAATCTATGATATGGTTACAAATCGTAAAGGACGATTATCATTTGACGCTAATCTATACAACTTTCTAAATACATTAAACGTTCCCAAATGCCTTACTAGCAATAGGCAAATTCTAAAAAAATTAAATGAACATGCACCAACACCATTAAAATATGAACATTAAGAAGAAGAAGAAGATTTTAAATCAATTTTGGAAAATACTAGCACGCCTAGTGGAAACTTGACAATAAGGAGGAACAGCACACCATTGATAGATAGACAAAACCGAAGACGTATCAATTCAACGTCACCACCACCACCACCACCAACCACCAGTATATAAAAGGGTAGCGGATGTTACACTACACGTTTTTGAATATATTTGAAAATATTGGTGAAAATATTGGTGAAGTGGGGAGTTTAAGTTCCCCCACCACTCTTTCCAAAGTCACTGGTGTTCACGCTAAAAGTGTAAGAGACTATCTACAAAATGAATCAAGTTACACTCTGCATAGATACCATAGACTTCGTGCTAATTGATATCGAAAAACTAAAGCCTTTTTCCCATTGCATATAATGCAAGCAGATCTCCTAACTCTAGATGAGATTCAAAGACGTCACAATACACTGTAAAAGTACATTCTACTTGCAATCAGTGTTTTTAGTCGCTATGCATATAACATTCCATTGCGGTCAAAGAGAGGTGTTGAAGTTGCTCAGGCCATTGAAAGTATTCTCGAACAGGATTCGTATAAAAAATTCAAACGGATCGCGGTAGTGAATTTGTTAATCCCCATGTTGCAAAAGTACTAGCGAAATATAATACAGTGCTCTATCGTAGTCATAGTCCTATAAAGTCTGCATTGGCCGAAAGATTGATAAGAACTATTCGACTTTTAATTTTAAGATATTGTACATTGAAAAATACATCTGCTTTTATTCATGATTTAGATAAAATCATTGTTGATTTATAATCAATGACATCATCAATCATTGTCCAATTCAACCCCAACGGAAGTTCATCATTCTGATCATAATACAATTGATACCTTTCTTAAACAATATTCCAATGAAACGAGTGTCAAGGGGAAAAAATTCAATGTTGGTGATACTGTTCGAATTAATAGAACAACTAATGTTTTTGAAAAGGGCAATTACTTGTGTTCCATAGAAATTTTTAAAGTGGTACAAATCCTAGACACTAGACCCATAACTTATCGTTTGCGCGATACCAAAGATGAAGAAATTCTCGACGGCTTTTATGACTATGAACTACAAAAGGTTAAAAATAATAGTGAAATCTATCAAATTGAAAAGATATTAAAGACTCGTACTCACAGGGGTAGGAAACAGTTACTTGTTTGGTGGCTAGGATACAACTCTGATTTTGATTCTGGGATCAGTGTTGAAGATATAGACAATGCCCAATGATTTCTATGTAACTTTTATTTCCAACGTCTCCGATCCTCTTTACAACGAGTTCATTAAAACAAGTGATTTATGGACGAAACTCTCCCCCGTCATTAAATTTGACAGTGTGTATGAAGTGGCTCTTGTCGATTTTATTATCAAAAATACCTATGATATCCTGAGAAAGTATCGTTTGTATAATATAAAAGTTATACCATTCGATTGGTCACTCTTTGTCGACTATGAATGGGTTGAACCACTTAAATCTAGCGAATATCCAGATGTTACATTGAGATATAAAGAGTATGGTACTATGATGGATTTGTGTCGTGCAATCAATAGAAAAATCTCATATCGTAGAAATGGTACATTCCATTTTAATTATTCAATGGAACACGATAGGATTTACATTACCTCACCTGTTGACACTGAAATAATTCATCTCAGTGATAATCTGAGAGACGTTCTTGGCTTTAAACAGAATATGATCAATGGGAAGAACGCTGGCACCGTTTACGGGATGGATCAAGTTATTTTTGCTGTTTATCCATCTGGTTTCGCCTCGGACTCTTGCATATTTCTCTATGCATCGTTTGTGGAAACGACAAGAGTTGCTAATTCAAATGTCCCCCTCCTACGTGTTCTTGAATGAAAAACAACCCATGAAATTGTTCATCACTATAATATAAAGCATCTACAGTATTTTCTTGTAAACACTTCGTATTTGGAACTCTGTCAGTTAACACTAAGAAACGAATTGGGTGATCCTCTAGCACTAAAAAAGGGTTTAGCAGTGATTACATGTCATTTTCGACCTATTGTCGGTGACACCACCTGAAATGAACAATAGAAGAATTCCATTTGTCTGTCCTGTTATCGATTGCTATGTTGGTGCTCTGAGTTCACGTCAAATAGGCAATGGATTGGACTACTACAAGGGGCGTACTACAATGTCTGGCTATGGTCTTGGTAGCTGATTTACTAGGCTATTTCGTTCCGCACTACCCCTTGCCAGAAAATATCTTGTACTTGCTGCATCAAAGTTTGCTACCTCGACGCTACAGGACTGGGGGTCGGGTAAAAATTTAAACGAGAGTGTTAAGGAAAATATTAGATCTTCAGCAAGAGCCGTTGGTGAGCAATTAAAATCTCATCAAAATGGGAAGAGATTGAAAAGGATGCGTGTGCCTCATTCACTCATCAGTCTCTACCCAGGCGGGAAGCGAAGGACATTGACAAGGACTTTGAGGAATAAAACGAGGAAGATCAATAAGAAGAAGAAAAAGAAAAAGATTGTTAGATCAAAGAAGGATTTCTTCTCTTAAGATGACTTATCTCCCCCACAAGGAATCACATCCATCAATCAGTTCCTCATTGAATCTGTTCAATTCTGAAAATGTTGATGTCAGTGTCAAGTATGGCTACTATGAACAATTTCATCCTCAACAACCCCTCTCGGAAAATATACACTTTCAGATATTTTCCAATGAAGACTATTTCATTGATTTGTCATCAACATTTATTGATTTAAATGTTGCGGTGAAGAAAAAGTCAGATAATCCAACTCCAGTTGCTACCGACGGTCTCTCATACGAAAAATGTATTCTACACAATCTGTTCAAACAAATTAAGGTATTTATTAATGGAACATTGGTGAGCACTAGCAATAACTTATCCAACTATGCAAGCTTCATGCAATTTATGATGATGATACCAAAGGCTTATAAGGAGTTGAGAGGACAATCATTGGGCTATGAATATCGATCAGGTGTTGATACTGACGGTGAGTTGACTACTGCAGTGACCCAGGAGTATCATCTGGTTGGAAAATTAAATCATGAGATATTCAATATATCCCAATGGCTACCCCCCAATGTCAAGATTGAAATAAAGTTGCAACTAGCCCCGTTGAATTTCATTTTGAGAAAAACACGTCCTGCAGCACCCGATGCAAATGTCATTATCACATTGGCAATTCTCAACGTCTGAAAACAACAGGTTATGAGCTCTGTTGCATTAGGAGCGGAAAAGCTAAGAGCCAATGGCAATAGCATTAAACATCTTGTTCCTCATACAATCACCATTCAACGTCACATTGCCACCGGCTCTCGTAGCTATAGCGATTCATCATTTATCAATGGAGAAATCCCATCAAAATTGGCTTTGGCCTTTGTGAAGAGTGGCAGTGCCGTTAGATCCTGGACTGAATCCCCCCACGATTTTAATTTTTTCGGTCTATCTAGCCTTGTTTGCAAAGTGAATGGTTTTCCACTGTACACTCTATCATTTGACCAAAAATTCTATTGAACTCTGTACAAGTTGACCATGCAATCCCTAGATCATGACTCCCAATTATTTGAAAATGCAATAACCGATTCAATGTTTTCAAAAAATCATGGTGTAATTGTTTTGGACTTGTCGGGGACCCAGGATATGAGCATAGTACGAACAGCGAATGTACGTTTAGAGTGCACATTTGCCGATGCTTTGACTGAGAGTATCACGTTAATATCATTGAGTCAATTTGAAACCTATTGGGAAATCACACCCGACAGCAGTGTTCTACTAGACTTAGCACCATGAACACATACCAAATAATCAAGTATTTAGTATGGATCCATACATGTCCCAGTACAAGTCTTATTGCATACCATCGGACTTCATTGAAAAAATTCCAAGTGTTAACAATACTCTAATCATTGTTAATAGAAGTCCATCGACTTTGAAGACAGGCCATTGGTTATGCATCTTTCAAACAGCAAAGAATATTGAATTTTTTGATCCTCTTGGCTTAACGTATAAATTCTACACTCCATACATCAGCAACTTTATTGAAAGCAGTGGGAAAACTATCATTCTAAATCAACGAAGAGTACAGGATTTAACGACTAAGACATGCGGCTTTCATGCACTATTCTTTTTCATGTTCAGATGTCGTGGCTATACCTACAAGTAGTTTCTCGACATCTACGTTGACTTGCCTCGATTGAACTACTTTCTAGTGGAAAATATACTTACAAGCGTGTTTAATATTGATTTTAGTGCCCTACGAATAAAATGTTCTAAAAATGTATGTGAAATTGTTTATTAATAAATGAAAAATATATGTACATGATAAAAACGACTTTTCTACTCTTTAGATTCCATCTTCTACTAGGTATAGGTATTTGTCGATAACAACTAATGCAGGTAGATTATGTGAATTCACAGTATACTGATCCTGATGTGCTGCAATGTCAGGGTCACATTTTCTATAATAAAGTGTAACTTCACTCTTATCATATCTCTTTGTATAGTCAATGATACTATTCTCATTCATTTTATAGAATTCGTATGTTTAAATTGGTTTATTTGAAATAATGTCAGAAACAGTGTCCTCAAGTTGCGAGTGACATTCCATCAACGCCAAATAAAAATCAATGGACTTATAATCATATTAGCCATTGTCTTCACAACAATGACGTAGAAACCCTATTCTTTTTTTGGTCCAACAGTTGAATCACTGACCTGGTTCCTCCACCCAGAACAATCTGAAACCACGACGATACCAATCTCGTAGCAATAGACTAAAATCACGCTTAGGATTCTTTCCAATCATACCGGGATATGTATTCTCCCACTGATTACATTTATCATAGTGGCAATTCGTGCATAGGTGCCCTCTAGGATGAGAGTCACACACCACTTCAAGACAGGAATTACAACCTTTAATTTGTACAGCATATCCTCTATGCAATTTACACGGGTTGCATAATCAACACTTTTCATCATACTCATCAACCATTGTGCAATTCTCACATGATGACCAGCTGCCCAGTGTGTACATGCATAGTGGACATGTATATAACAATTTTTCATGTGTTGAAACTCTCACTGTCACAATGAAACTGAGCTACCAACAACAACAAATTGAGTGGGGTAGAGAGAGAGAGAGAGGAGTAAATCACGGGGAGGAACATAAACCCCTAGAATAGCATAGGAAGGAACATAACCTCGGCAAATCCATAAGGCTATGCTCTGGAAAGGCGCCAAGGAACATAACCTAGGCAAATAGTACAGGAAGGAACATAACCTTGGCAAATCCATAAGGCTATACTCTGGAAAGGCGCCAAGGAACATAACCTAGGCAAATAGCACGGTAAGGAACATAACCTTGGTAAATTCCATAGATACATTCTACTTACGCTAAAGTTAAAATTTTGTTCGAATCACAAACCCCTGAACCATAAAGGCCGGTTAATTAGAATAAATATATCTTTTGAAAGTATTAAAAAAATTTAGCGTAAAGAGCGAGGTATTGACTAGGGGTGAACCCCCTCAAATACATAATCATTTCTATTCGTTTTAAGTTTTAATGTTGCTCCTTACTTTAAGTTGAAAAAAACCTTGTTTTTTTATTTAATTTCTGATCGTTTTTTAAATAATGCTGGGAAATCTGGCACCCCTTTCATAGAAATGTCCCTTCCCCCACGGAAACATCCTCCATGGACAGATTCTCCCCCTTAACCCCTACTCCGACCCCCCCCCCCAACCAGAAAAAATAACCAATACTATGTGTAAACAATTGGCAAAGTTCATAACTTACAGCCCTTCCCCTGGGAACTTTGGGGGATTAAGTCATCCTCAAAGACATATTAATTAGATTTTCTACTATGCTCAACAAAATGGCTATCTCAAAATTTTGATTGGCTGAGTTCGGGGAAAAATTGAGCATAGGAGGGGGACCAGTTGCCCTCCAATTATTTTGGTCACTTAAAAAGGGCACTATAGCTTATAATTTTCGTTCGAATGAGTTCTCTCACGATATTCTATGACTACTGGATCGATACGATCACCCCCTGGGAAAATTAAATAAAAAAACAGAAAAAACAAATTAACACGCATCCGTGATCTTTCTTCAGGCAAAGAATACAAAATTCCGTGTTTTTGTAGGTGGGAGCTTGAAACTTCTATAGTAGGGTTCTCTGATATGCTGAATCTGATGGTGTGTTTTTAATTAAAATTCCATTACTTTTAGGGGTTGTTTCCCCTTTTTTCGAAAATAAGGCAAATATTCTCAGGTGAGTAACTTTCGATGAGTAAGACAAAACTTGATGATACTTATATATTTGAAATAAGCATAAAAATCTGATTGTTTTGATGTATCTATTGGTATCAAATTTCCCTTTTTTAGAGTTTCGGTTAGTATTGAGCCGGGTCGCCCCTTACTTATAGTTTGTAACCACGAACTGTTTGATATATTCAACTTGAAAACAAGGAGGTATGCTTGGAGAGCTTGTCGTGCAGCCAAAAATAGTTTAACAGCCATATTATTTGGGTACTTTTTCAATCATTTTCTTCTGCTTTGTTTATACAATAGTAAGAGGGACACAATAGATCGTGACCCTAATTGCTGGATGTTTCTTGGATGTCAACAACAATTGATGGATGATTCTTGGATGTCAACAACAATTGCTGGATGTTTCTTTGGATGTAGTCATAAGTCCAACAACAACTTGGATGTAGACATCTGGTTAGTGGATGGTTGTTTGATGGTTATGTGTGTTGGTCAATTTGTTTGTTGTTTTCTTTGGATGTCAACATAAGTTCAACAACAACTTGGATGTAGAAATATGGTTATTGGATGGTTGTTTGATGATTATATTAACCCTTCATATTTGTGCAAAGAGTTTGAGACATTTTAGGGATTTTTTGGGTGAAACAGTTTGAGACATTTTAGAAGATGATTTGGGGTGAAACTGTGTGGTTGTTATAATACAAAAGTTCCATTTGAACAGTGTTGTAAGGTCCCCTACCCCAACCCCGAAGGGCCCCCTACCCCGGCCCCTCAGAGGGCCCCCAGAGGCCCCCCAGTCCTCTTCCTCCCGGGCCCCCAAAGAGACCCCTCCCCCTAGGCCCCCAAAGGGCCCCCTCCCTCCGAGCCCCCAAAAGGGCCCCTCCCCTTTCTTATACTTTTTTTTAATTTTTTTAGTGAACTTTTTTAGACTTAGAAATTATCCAACTTTTTTCCGGTTTTTCTTTAACCCATTGGTTTAGAGTTTTAGCCTAGAGTCTTAGGTTAGAGTTTTAGTTAGAGTTTTAGTTTAGTTTTACTTAAGAGTTTAGAATTTTAGCCTAGAGTCTTAGTTTAGAGTTTTAGATCGAGTTGAAGTTTAGTTTAGTTATAGTTAAGAGTTTAGAGTTTTAGCCTAGAGTTTTAGTCTAGAGACTTAGCTTAGAGTTTTGGATAGAGTTGAAGTTTAGTTTAGTTATAGTTAAGAGTTTAGCGTTTTAGCTTAGAGTTTTAGCCTAGAATCTTAGCTTAGGGTTTTAGTTGGAGTTGAAGTTTAGTTTAGCTACAGTTAAGAGTTAAGAGTTTTAGCTTAGAGTTTTAGTCTAGAGTCTTAGCTTAAAGTTTTCGTTAGAGTTCTAGTTTAGTTTATTTATAGTTCTTAGCTTAGAGTTTTAGTTAGAGTTCTAGTTTAGTTTATTTATAGTTCAGAGTTTAAAGTTTTAGCTTAGAGTTTTAGTCTAGAGTCTTAGCTTAAAGTTTTCGTTAGAGTTCTAGTTTAGTTTATTTATAGTTCAGAGTTTAGAGTTTTAGCTTAGAGTCTTATCTTATAGTATTAGTTAGAGTTGAAGTTTAATTTAGTTATAGTTAAGAGTTTAGAGTTTTAGCTTAGAGTCTTAGCTTAGAGTTTTAGTTAGAGTTCTAGTTTAGTTTAGTTTTAGTTTATAGTTTTAGATTAGAGTTTTAATTAGAGTTGAAGTTTAGTTTAGTTATAGTTAAGAGTTTAGAGTTTTAGCTTAGAGTCTTAGCTTTGAGTTTTAGTTACAGTTCTAGTTTCGTGTATTTTTAGTTAGGAGTTTTAGCGTAGAGTTTTAGCATAAAGTCTTATCTTAGAGTTTTATTTATATGGGTAGTTTAGTTTATTTATATTTAAGAGTTTATATTTTTAGCTTAGAGTTTTAGTCTAGAGTCTTAGCTTAAAGTTTTTCTTAGAAATCTAGTTTAGTTTATTTATAGTTCAGAGTTTAGAGTTTTAGCTTAGAGTCTTAGCTTAGAGTATTAGTTAGAGTTGAAGTTTAGTTTAGCTATAGTTAAGAGTTTAGAGTTTTAGCTTAGAGTCTTGGCTTAGAGTTTTAGTTAGATTTCTAGTTTAGTTTAGTTTTAGTTAAGAGTTTTAGCTTAGAGTTTTAATTAGAGTTGAAGTTTAGATTAGTTATAGTCAAGAATTTAGAGTCTTAGTTTAGAGTCTTAGCTTTGAGTTTTAGTTAGAGTTGTAGTTTCGTGTAGTTTTAGTTAGGAGTTTTATCGTATAATTTTATCCAATAATCTTATCTTATAGTTTTATTTATAGGGGTAGTTTAGTTTATTTATAGTTAATAGTTTATATTCTTAGCTTAGAGTCTTAGCTTACAATTTTAGCTAGAGTTCTAGTTAAGTTTAGTTTTAATTAAGAGTTTAAGCTTAGAGTTTTAGCCTAGAGTCTTAGCGTAGAGTTTTAGTTAGAGTTGAAGTTTAGTTTAGCTTAGAGTCTTAGCTTAGAGTTTTAGTTAGAGTTGAAGTTTAGATTACTTTTGTTATAGTTAAGAGTTTAGAGTTTTAGCTTAGAGTCTTAGCTTAGAGTTTTAGTCAGAGTTGAAGTTTAGTTTAGTTATAGTCGAGAGTTTTAGCTTAGAGTCTTATCTTAGAGTTTTTGTTAGAGCTCAATTTTAGTTTAGTTCTAAGAGTTTAGAGTTTTAGCCTGAGTCTTAGTTAGTTTGGAAGTTTTGTTTAGTTACATTTAAGAGTTTGGAGTTTTAAACTAGAATCTTAGCTTAGAGTTTTTACTAGAGTTCTAGTCTACTTTAGTTCTAGTTAGGAGTTTTAGCTTAGAGTTTTAGCATAGAGTCTTAGCTTAGAGTTTTAGTTAGAGATGAAGTTTAGTTTAGTTATAGTTAAGAGTTTAGAGCTTTAGCTTAGAGTCCTAGCTTATAGTTTTAGTTAGAGTTCTAGTTTAATTTTTTTAGTTAAGAGTTTTAGCTTAGAGTTTTAGCCTAGAGTCATAGATTAGCGTTTTAGTTAGATTTGAAGTTTAGTTTAGTTATAGTTAAGAGTAGTAGCTTAGAGTCTTAGCTTAGAGTTTTAGTTCGAATTAGAATTTATTATAGTTATAGTTAAGAGTTTAGAGTTTTAGCTTAGAGTCTTAGCTTTGAGTTTTAGTTAGAGTTCTAGTTTAGTTTAGTTTTAGTTAGGAGTTTTAGCTTACAGTTTAGAGTTTAGAGTTTTAGCTTAGAGTCCTAGTTTAGTGTTTTAGTTAGAGTTCTAGTTTAATTTAGTTTTAGTTAGGAGTTGTATCCTACAGTTTTAGCATAAAGTCTTAGCTTAGAGTTTTATTTAGAGTTGAATTTTAGTTTAGTTTTTATTAAGAGTTTAGAGTTTTAGATTAGAGTCTTAGCTTATAGTTTTAGTTAGAGTTTTAGTTTAGCTTTAATTAAGAGTGTTAGCTTTGAGTTTTAGCCTAGAGTCATAGCTTAAAGTTTTAGTTAGAGTTGAAGTTTAGTTTAGTTTTAGTTAAGAGTTTAGAGTTTTACCCTATAGTATTAACTTAAAGTCTTAGTTAGAATTGAAGTTTAGTTTAGTTTTAGTTAAGAATTTTAGCTTAGAGTCTTAGCCTATAGTGTTATCTTAGAGTTTAGTTAGAGTTGACGTTAAGTTTGGTTATAGTTAAGAGTTTAGAGTTTTAGCTTATAGTCTTAACTTTGAGTTTTAGTTAGAGTTCTAATTTAGTTTAGTTTTAGTTAAGAATTCTAGCTTAGAGTTTTAGCGTAGAGTCTTAGCTTAGACTTTTAGTTAGATTTGAAGTTTAGTTTAGTTATAGTTAAGAGTTTAAAGTTTTAGCTTAGAGTATTAGCTTAGAGTTTTAGTTAGAGTTCTAGTTTAGTTTAGTTTTAGTTAAGAGTTCCAGCTTAGAGTTTTAGCTTAGAGTCTTAGCTTAGACTTTTAGTTAGAGTTGAAGTTTAGTTTAGTTATAGTTAAGAGTTTAGAGTCTTAGCTTAGAGTTTCAGTTAGAGTTCTAGTTTAGTTCAGTTTTAGTTAATAGTCTTAGCTTAGAGTTTTAGCCTAGAGTCATAGCTTAGAGTTTTAGTTAGAGTTGAAGTTTAGTTTAGTTATAGTTAAGAGTTTAGAGTTACAGTTTTAGCTTAGAGTTTTAGCCTAGAGTCTTAAATTAGAGTTTTAGTTAGAGTTGAAATTTAATTTAGTTATAGTTAAGAGTTTAGAGTTTTAGCTTATAGTCACAGCTTAGAGTTTTAGTTAGAGTTTTAGTTTACTTTAGTTTTAGTTAAGAGTTTAGAGTTTTAGCCTAGAGTCTTAGCTTAGTGTTTTAGTTAGAGTTGAAGTTTAGTTTGGTTATAGTTAAGAGTTTAGAGTTTCAGCTTAGATTCACAGCTTAGAGTTTTAGTTAGAGTTCTAGTTTAGTTTAGTTTTAGTTAAGAGTTTAGAGTTTTAGCTTAGAGTCTTAGCTTATAGTTTAGTTAGAGTCCTAGTTTAGTTTTAGTTCAGAGTTTTAGCCTAGAGTCTTAGCTTAGAGTTTTAGTTAGAATTGCAGTTTAGTTTTGTTATAGTTAAGAGTTTAGAGTTTTAGCTTAGAGTCTTAGCTTAGAGTTTTAGTCAGAGTTAAAGTTTAGTTTAGTTATAGTTAAGAGTTTTAGCTTAGAGTCTTAGCTTAGAGTTTTAGTTAGAGTTCTAGTTCTGTTTAGTTTTAGTTACGAGTTTTAGCTTAGAGTTTTAGTTTAAAGTTGTAGTTGAGTTTAGTTATAGTTAAGAGTTTAGAGTTTTAGCTTAGAGTCTTAGCTTATAGTTTAGTTAGAGTCATAGTTTAGTTTTAGTTCAGAGTTTTAGCCTAGAGTCTTAGCTTAGAGTTTTAGTTAGAATTGCAGTTTAGTTTTGTTATAGTTAAGAGTTTAGAGTTTTAGCTTAGAGTCTTAACTTAGAGTTTAAGCTTAGTTTAGTTATAGTTAAGAGTTTTATCTTAGAGTCTTAGCTTAGAGTTTTAGTTAGAGTTCTAGGTTAGTTTAGTTTTACTTAAGAGTTTTAGCTTAGAGTTTTAGTTAGAGTTCTAGTTTAGTTTAGTTTTAGTTAAGAGTTTAGAGTTTTAGCCTAGAGTCTTAGCTTTGAGTTTTAGTTAGAGTTGAATTTTAGTTTAGTTATAGTTAAGAGTTTAGAGTTTTAGCTTAGAGTCCTAGCTTATAGTTTTAGTTAGAGTTCTGGTTTAGTTTTAGTTAAGAGTTTTATCTTAGAGTTTTTGCAAAGAGTCTTAGATTAGAGTTTTAGTTAGATTTGAAGTTTAGTTTAGTTTAGTTAAGAGTTGTAGCTTAGAGTCTTAGCTTAGAGTTTTAGTTAGAGTTGAAGTTTAGTTTTGTTATAGCTAAGAGTTTAGAGTTTTAGCTTAGAGTTTTAGTTAGAGTTGAAGTTTAGTTTAGTAATAGTTAAGAGTTTAGAGATTTAGCTTAGAGTCTTAACTTAGAGTTTTAATTAGAGTTGAAGTTTAGTTTAGTTATAGTCAAGGAGTTTTACCTTAGAGTCTTAGCTTAGAGTTTTAGTTAGAGTTCTAGTTTAGTTTAGGATTAGTTAAGAGTTTTAGCTTAGAGTTTTTGCCTAGAGTCATAGCTTATAGTTTTAGTTAGAGTTGAAGTTTAGTTTAGTTATAGTTAAGAGTTGTAGCTTAGAGTCTTAGCTTAGAGTTTTAGTCAGAGTTGAAGTTTAGTTTAGTTATAGTTAAGAGTTTTAGCTTAGAGTCTTATCTTCTAGTTTTAGTTAGAGTTCTAGTTATGTGTAACCTTAGCTTTTTAGCTTATATTCTTATTTTAAAGTTTTAGTTCTAGTGTAATTTTAACTTGGTTATAGTTAAGAGTTTAGAGTTTTAGCTTAGAGTCTTAGCTTAGAGTTTTAGTTAGAGTTCTAGTTTAGTTCAGTTTTAGTTAATAGTCTTAGCTTTGAGTTTTAGCCTAGAGTCATTGCTTGTAGTTTTAGTTAGAGTTGAAGTTTAGTTTAGTTATAGTTAAGAGTTTAGAGTTTTAGCTTAGAGTCTTAGCTTAAAGTTTTAGTCAGAGTTCTAGTTTAGTTTAGTTTTAGTTAAGGGCTTAGAGTTTTAGCCTAGAGTCTTACCTTAGAGTTTTAGTTAGAGTTGAAGTTTAGTTTGGTTTTGGTTGAGAGTTTAGAGTTTTATCTTAGAGTCTTATCTTAGAGTTTAGTTAGAGTTGTAGTTTATTTTAGTTTTAGTTAAGATTTATAGCTTAGAGTTTTAGCATAGAGTCTTAGCTTAGAATTGAAGTTTAGTTTGGTTATAGTTAAAAGTTTAGAGTTTTAGCTTAGAGTCTTAGCTTAGAGTTTTAGTTAGCGTTCTAGTTTAGTTTAGTTTTAGTTAAGAGTTTTAGCTTAGAGTTTTAGCCTAGATTCCTTGCATAGACTTTTAGTTAGAGTTGAAGTTTAGTTTAATTATAGTTAAGATTTTAGAGTTTTAGCTTATAGCTTAGAGTTTTACTTAGAGTTCTTGTTTAGTTTAGTTTAGTTTTAGTTAAGGGTTCTAGCTTAGAGTTTTAGCCTAGAGTCTTAGCTTAGACTTTTAGTTAGAGTTGAAGTTTAGTTTAGTTATAGTTTAGAGTTTAGAGTTTTAGCTTGGGGTCTTATCTTAGAGTTTTAGTTAGAGTTCTAGTTTAGTTCAGTTTTAGTTAATAGTCTTAGCTTTGAGTTTTAGCCTAGAATCATTGCTTAGAGTTTTAGTTATAGTTGAAGTTTAGTTTAGTTATAGTTAAGAGTTTATAGTTAGAGTTTTAGCTTAGAGTTTTAGCCTAGAGTATTAGCTTAGAGTTTTAGTTAGACTTGAAGTTTAGTTTGGTTATAGTTAAGAGTTTGGAGTTTCAGCTTAGATTCACAGCTTAGAGTTTTTGTTAGAGTTCTAGTTTACTTTAGTTTTAGTTAAGAGTTTAGAGTTTTACCTAAGAGTTTTAGCTTAGTGTTTTAGTTAGAGTTGAAGTTTAGTTTGGTTATAGTTAAGAGTTAAGAGTTTCAGCTTAGATTCACAGCTTAGAGTTTTAGTTAGAGTTCTAGACTAGTTTAGTTTTAGTTAAGAGTTTAGAGTTTTAGCTTAGAGTCTTAGCTTATAGTTTAGTTAGAGTCCTAGTTTGGTTTTAGTTAAGAGTTCTAGCTTAGAGTTGTAGCCTAGAGTCTTAGCTTAGACTTTTAGTTAGAGTTGAAGTTTAGTTTAGTTATAGTTAAGAGTTTAGAGTTTTAGCTTAGAGTCAATTCTTAGACTTTTTTTTAGAGTTCTAGTTTAGTTTAGTTTTAGTTAAGTGTTTAGAGTTTTAGCTTAGAGTATTAGCTTAGAGTTTTATTTAGAGTTCTAGTTTAGTTTAGTTTTAGTTAAGAATTTTAGCTTAGAGTTTTAGCCTAGAATCCTAGCTTAGAGTTGTTTTTACTGTTGAAGTTTAGTTTAGTTATAGTTATGAGTTTAGAGTTTTAGCTTAGAGTCCTAGCTCAGAGTTTTAGTTAGAGTTCCAGTTTAGTTTAGTTTTAGTTAAGAGTTTTAGCTTTGAGTTTTAGCCTAGATTCTTAGCTTACAGTTTTAGTTAGAGTTGAAGTTTAGTTTAGTTACAGTTCAAGAGTTTAGAGTTTTAGTATAGAGTCTTAGCTTAGAGTTTTAGTTAGAGTTCTAGTTTAGTTTTAGTTAAGAGCTTTAGCTTAGAGTTTTAGCCTAGAGTCGAGGAGGGAGACAATAGATATTGATGACAATACCAAACTAACAAAACAACAAAATTCCACTTTATTACATAGAAATACCAAAACCATAGTTTAGATTAGGTTACGTTAGAGTCTAACCTAACCTAATCTAACCTAACCTAACCTAATATAACCTATGGTTTTGGTATTTCTATGTAATAATGTGGAATTTTGTGGTTTTGTTAGTTTAGTATTGTCATCAATATCTATTATCTATTGGCATCAATAAGCTAAGACTCTAAGCTAAAACTCTAAACTCTTAACTATAACTTATATAAAATTCAACTCTAATTAAAACTCTAAGCTAGGACTCTAAGCTAAAACTCTAAAATCTTAGCTATAACTAAACTAAACTAGAACTCTAACAAAAAGTCTAAGCTAAAACTCTAGGGTAAAACTCTAAACTCATAACTATAACTAACCTAAAATCCAACTCTAACTAAAACTTTGAGCTAAGACTCTAGGCTAAAACTTCAAGCCAAAACTCTTAGCTAAAACTAAACTAAACTGGAACTCTAACTAAAACTCTGAGCTAAGACTCTAAGCTAAAACTAAACTGATAACTATAACTAAACTAAACTACCACATTAACTAAGACTCAAGCTAAAACTCTAAACTAAAACTAAAGTGAAATTCAGCTTTAACAAGAACTCTAAGATAAGAATATAAGCTAAAACTCTGATCTCTAAAGTATTGCTAAACTAAACTTCAACTCTAACTAAAACCCAAAGCTAAGGTTCTAGGCTAAAACTCTAAGCTAAAACTCGTAACTAAAACTAAACTAAACTAGATCTCTAACTAAAATTCTAAGCTAAAACTCTAAACTCGTAACTATAACTAAACTAAACTTCAACTCTAACTAAAACTCTAAGCTAAGACTCTAGGCTAAAACTCTAAGCTAAAACTCTTAACTAAAACTAAACTAAACTAGAACTCTAACTAAAACTCTTAGCCAAGACTCTAAGCTAAAATTCTAAACTGTTAACTATAGCTAAACTAAACTTCAACTCTAACTAAAACTCTAAGCTAATACTCTAAGCTAAAACTCTAAACTCTAAAAGTCTTAACTACACCTAAACTTAACTAGAATTGTAACTAAAACTATAAGCTAAGACTCTAGACTAAACTCTAAGCTAAAACTCTTAACAAAAACTAAACTAAACTTCAACTCTAAGCTAAGACTCTAAGCTAAGACTCTAAACTCTGAACTAAAACTAAACTAAAACTCTAACTATAACTCTAACTAAAACACTAAGCTAAGACTCTAAACTAAAACTCTGAGATATTAACAATAACTAAATTATGTATCAGCTATAACTAAGACTGAGAGATAAGATACTAGCCTGAATCTCCAATCTAAACTCTGAAGTAAAGCTAAACTAATAATAAACTCTAACTAAAACTATAAGCTAAGACTCTAAGCTAATACTCTAAACCCTTAACTATAACTAATCTAAACTTCAACTCTAACTAAAACTCTAAGCTAAGACTCTAGGCTAAAACTCTTGACTAAAACTAAACTAGAACTCTGACTAAAACTAAACTAAACTAGAACTCTAACTAAAACTCTAAGCTAAGACTTCAAGCTAAAAATCTAAACTCTTAACTATAGAGTTGAGTTTAGAGTTGAACTAAACTTCAACTCTAACTAAAACTCTAAGCTAAGACTCTAGGCTAAAACTCTAAGCTAAAACTCTTAACTAAAACTAAACTAAACTAGAACTCTAACTAAAACCCTAAGCTAAGACTCTAAGCTAAAACTCTGAACTCTAAAGTATAACTAAACTAAACTTCAACTCTAACTAAAACTCTAATTTGAGACTCTAGGCCAAAACTCTAAGCTAAAACTCTTAACTAAAACTGAACTAAAACTCCAACTAAAACTCTAAGCTAAGACTCTAAGCTAAAACTCTAAATTTTTAACCATAACTAAACTAAACTTCAACTCTAACTAAAACTCTAAGCTAAGACTCTAGGCTAAAACCCTAAGCTAGAACTAATAACTAAAACTTAACTAAACTAGAACTCTAACTAAAACTCTAAGCTAAGACTCTAAGCTAAAACTCTAAACTTTTAACTATAACAAAACTAAATGTCAACTCTAACTAAAAATCTAAGCTAAGAATCTAGACTAAAACTCTAGGCTAAAACTCTAAACTCTTAAATATAACTAAACTAAACTTCAACTCTATCTAAAACTTTAAGCTAAGACTCTAAGCTAAAACTCTAAACTCTTAACTATAAATAAACTAAACTAGAACTCTAACTAGAACTCTAAGCTAAGAGTCTAAGGTAAAACTCTAAACTCGTAACTAAAACTAAACTAATCTAGAACTCTAACGAAAACTCTAAGCTAAGAGTCTAACTAAGCCAAACTTCAACTTTAACTAAAACTCTAAGCTAAGACTCTAAGCTAAAACTCTAAGCCAATGGGTTAAGGAAAAACCGGAAAATAGTTGGATAATTTATAAGTCTAAAAAAATTCAGTAAAAAAAAAACTTATAAAAAAGAAAAGTATAAAAAGGGGAGGGGGCTCTTTAGGGGGCCGGGGGGCCCAGGAGGACTTTGGGGCCGGGGGTTGGGGGCCCCCTTGGGGTTTGGGTAGTGGACCTTACAGCACTGTTCAAATGAAACCTGGGTTTTATAACTACACGCAGTTTCACCCCAAATCATATTCTAAAATGTCTGAAACTGTTTCGCTCAAATAATCTCTAAAATGTCTCAAACGGTTGGCTTAAATATGAAGGGTGAATATAATCATCAAACGACCATCCAATAACCAGATGTCTACATCCAATTTATTGTTGAACTTATGTTGACATCCAAAGAAAACAACAAACAAATTGACCAACACACATAACCATCAAACAACCATCCAATAACCAGATGTCTACATCCAAGTTGTTGTTGAACTTACGTTGACATCCAAAGAAAACAACAAACAAATTGACCAGCACGCATAACCATCAAACAACCATCCAATAACCAGATGTCTACATCCAAGTTGTTGTTCAACTTATGACTACATCCAAAGAAACATCCAGCAATTGTTGTTGACATCCAATAAACATCCATCAATTGTTGTTGACATCCAAGAAACATCCATCAGCAGTTACAAAAACCATGAAAAAAATCCACAGTAAGAAAAACCATGAAAAACATCCTTAGTGAGAAAAACAATAAAAACATGCATAAATTATGTAGGGTAACGATCTATTGGATCCCTTCTACTTACAATGCAGAGCTTGATAAAAATTTATCCAACTTGAATACAAGGAGGTATCTTTTGAGAGCTTGTCGTGCAGCCATAAATAGTTTAGCAGCCATAATATTTAGGTACTTTTTCTATAATTTTATTCCGCTTAGTTTTATACAATGCAGAGCTCGATAGAAATATATTCAACCTGAAAACAAGGAGGTATCCTTGGAGAGCTTGTCGTGCAGCCATAAATAGTTTAGCAGCCATAATCTTTGGGTACTTTTTCAATCATTTTCTTCTGCTTAGTTTATACAATGCAGAGCTCGATAGAAATTTATTCAACTTGAAAACAAGGAGGTATCCATTGAGAGCTTGTTGTGCAGCCGTAAACAGTTTAGCAGCCATATTATTTAGGTATTTTTTCAATCATTTTATTCTGCTTAGTTTTATACAATGCAGAGCTTGATAGAAATATATTCAACATGAAAACAAGGAGGTATCCTTGGAGAGCATGTCCTGCAGCCATAAACAGTTTAGCAGCCGTAATATTTAGGTACTTTTTCAATCATTTTCTTCTGCTTACTTTTTTAAAATGCAGAATTTGATAGAAATAAATTCAACATGAAAACAAGGAGGTATCCTTGAAGAGCTTGTCTTGCAGCCATAAGTAGCTTAGCAGCCATAATATTTAGGTACTTTTTCAATCATTTTCTTCTGCTTATACAATGCAGAGCTTGATAGAAATATATTCAACTTGAAAACAAGGAGGTACCCTTGGAGAGCTTATCGTACAGCCATAAATAGTTTAGCAGCCATAATATTTAGGTACTTTTCAATCATTTTCTTCTGCCTATACAATGCAGAGCGTGATAGAAATATATTCAACTTGAAAACAAGCAGGTATCCTTGGGGAGCTTGTCGTACAGCCTTAAATAGTTTAGCAGCCATAATATTCAGGTACTTTTTCAATCATTTTCTCCTGCTTAAGTTATACAATGCAGAGCTGGATAGAAATAATATCCAACTTGAAAACAAGGAGATACCCTTGGAGAGCTTTTCGTGCGGCCACAAATAGTTTAGCAACTATAATATTTCGTTACTTTTTCAGCCATTTTCTTCTGCCTATACAATGCAGAGCTTGATAGAAATATATTCAACTTGAAAACAAGGAGATATCCTTGGAGAGCTTGTCGTGCAGCCATAAATAGTTTATATAAATATAAATAGGTACTTTTTCAATCATTTTCTTCCGCCTATACCATGCAGACGTTTTTAGAAATAAATTCAGCTTGAAAACAAGGAGGTATCCTTGGGGAGCTTATCGCACAGCCATAAATAGTTTAGTAGCCATAATATTTAGGTACTTTTTCAACCATTTTCTTCTGCTTACTTTTATAGAATGCAGAGTTTGATAGAAATATATTCAACATGAAAACATTGAGGCATCCTTGGAGGGCTTGTCATGCAGCCATAAATAATTTAGCAGCCATAATATTCAGGTACTTTTTCAATCATTTTCATCTGCTGAGTTTATACAATGCATAGCTTGATAGAAATATATTCGACCTGAAAACAAGGAGGCTTTTCGTGCGGCCACAAATAGTTTAGCAGCTATAATATTTAGGTACTTTTTCAACCATTTTCTTCTGCCTATACAATGCAGAGCTTGATAGAAATATATTCAACTTGAAAACAAGGAGGTACCCTTGGAGAGCTTGTCGTACAGCCATAAATAGTTTAGCAGCCATAATATTCAGGTACTTTTTCAATCATTTTCTGCTGCTTAATTTACGCGATGCAGAGCTGGATAAAAATATATTCAACTTGAAAACAAGGAGATATCCTTGGAGAGCTTGTCGTGCAGCCATAAATAGTTTATCAGCCATAATATTTAGGTACTTTTTCAATCATTTTCTTCTGCCTATACAATGCAGAGCTTGATAGAAATATGTTCAACTTGAAAACAAGGAGGTACCCTTGGAGAGCTTGTCGTACAGCCATAAATAGTTTAGCAGCCATAATATTCAGGTACTTTTTCAATCATTTTCTGCTGCTTAATTTACGCGATGCAGAGCTGGATAAAAATATATTCAACTTGAAAACAAGCAGATATCCTTGGAGAGCTTGTCGTGCAGCCATAAATAGTTTATCAGCCATAATATTTAGGTACTTTTTCAATCATTTTCTGCTGCTTAATTTACGCGATGCAGAGCTGGATAAAAATATATTCAACTTGAAAACAAGGAGATATCCTTGGAGAGCTTGTCGTACAGCCATAAATAGTTTAGCAGCCATAATATTCAGGTACTTTTTCAATCATTTTCTGCTGCTTAATTTACGCGATGCAGAGCTGGATAAAAATATATTCAACTTGAAAACAAGGAGATATCCTTGGAGAGCTTGTCGTGCAGCCATAAATAGTTTATCAGCCATAATATTTAGGTACTTTTTCAATCATTTTCTTCTGCCTATACAATGCAGAGCTTGATAGAAATATGTCAAACTTGAAAACAAGGAGTTATCCTTGGAGAGCTTGTCGTGCAGCCATAAATAGTTTAGCAGCCATAATATTCAGGTACTTTTTCAATCATTTCCTTCTGCCTATACAATGCAGAGCTTGATAGAAATATGTTCAACTTGAAAACAAGGAGGTATCCTTGAAGAGCTTGTCGTGCAGCCATAAATAGTTTAGCAGCCATAATATTTAGGTACTTTTTCAATCAATTTCTCCTGCTTAATTTATACAATGCAGAGCTGGATAGAAATATATTCAACTTGAAAACAAGGAGATATCCTTGGAGAGCTTGTCGTGCAGCCATAAATAGTTTAGCAGCCATAATATTTAGGTACTTTTTCAATCATTTCCTTCTGCCTATACAATGCAGAGCTTGATAGAAATATGTTCAACTTGAAAACAAGGAGGTATCCTTGGGGAGCTTGTCGTACAGCCATAAATAGTTTAGCAGCCATAATGTTTAGGTACTTTTTCAATCATTTTTTTCTGCTTACTTTTATAAAATGCAGAGTTTGATAGAAATATATTCAACATGAAAACAAGGAGGTATCCTTGAAGAGCTTGTCGTGCAGCCATAAATAGTTTAGCAGCCATAATATTTAGGTACTTTTTCAATCATTTTCTTCTGCTTAATTTATACAATGCAGAGCTGGATAGAAATATATTCAACATGTAAACAAGGAGGTATCCTTGGAGAGCTTGTCGTGCAGCCATAAATAGTTTAGCAGCCATAATATTTAGGTACTTTTTCAATCATTTTCTTCTGGCTATACAATGAAGAGCTTGATAGAAATATATTCAACTTGAAAACAAGGAGGTATCCTTGAAGAGCTTGTCGTGCAGCCATAAAAAGTTTAGCAACCATCTAGGTAGTTTTTAAATCATTTTCTTCTGCTCAGTTTTTACAATGCAGAGCTTGATAGAAATATATTCAACTTGAAAACATTGAGGCATCCTTGGAGGGCTTGTCATGCAGCCATAAATAATTTAGCAGCCATAATATTCAGGTACTTTTTCAATCATTTTCATCTGCTGAGTTTATACAATGCAGAGCTTGATAGAAATATATTCGACCTTAAAACAAGGAGGTATCCTTGAAGAGCTTGTCGTGCAGCCATAAATAGTTTCGCAGCCATAATATTTAGGTACTTTTTCAATCAATTTCTCCTGCTTAATTTATGTAGTGCAGGGCTGGATAGAAATATATTCAACTTGAAAACAAGGAGGTGTCCTTGGAGAGCTTGTCGTGCAGCCATAAATAGTTCAGCAGCCATAATATTTAGGTACTTTTTCAATCATTTTCTTCTGCCTACACAATGCAGAGCTTGATATAAATATATTCAACTTGAAAACAAGGAGGTATCCATGGAGAGCTTGTCGTGCAGCCATAAATAGTTTAGCAGCCATAATATTTAGGTACTTTTTCAATCATTTTCTCCTGCTTAATTTATGCAGTGCAGAGCTGGATAGAAATATATTCAACTTGAAAACAAGGAGGTGTC
The DNA here is from genome assembly GCF_049724085.1 of Artemia sp. Qi Xiang Cuo. NCBI lineage: Eukaryota > Metazoa > Arthropoda > Branchiopoda > Anostraca > Artemiidae > Artemia > Artemia sp. Qi Xiang Cuo. The sequence continues at coordinate 20,436,503 of NC_142796.1, read as the reverse complement.
CTTGGAGAGCTTGTCGTGCAGCCATAAATAGTTTAGCAGCCATAATATCTAGGTACTTTTTCAATCATTTTCTTCTGCTCAGTTTATACAATGCAGAGCTTGATAGAAATTAAAGTTGTGTTACAGATTCAAACTTTAGCGTAAAGAGCGAGGTATTGAGGAGGGGACAACCCCTTTCATATACGGAATAATTTCTGTTCGTTTTAAGTTTTAATGTCGCTCCTTACTTTCAGTTAAAAAAGCTTGTTTTTTTAATTTAGTTTTTGAACGTTTTTGAATTAATGCAGCTTTGATTTTGGCTCATCATACATGAATAATTAAAACGAAATTTGCGTATTAATTTTACTTTTTTGGCTAAATGGCTTATTCGAAATTCCGATCTGACGTAACTTACGAATTAACTTACGTAACCAACTTCTATATTCGTTTGTTTTATTATGTAGATTAGGGAGTTTGCCCCCTAGTCGATACCTTGCTCTTTACGCTAAAGTTCGAAGTTTGTTCGAGTCACAAACCACAAAGGTCGGTTAATTAGAATAGATGGCTCTTTTGAAAGTACAAAAAAAACTTTAGCGAAAAGGGCGAGGTATTGACTAGGGGGCGAACCCCCTCATATATGTAATAATTTCTGTTTTTTTCTAAGTTTTAATGTTCTTTTTTTTCAGTTGAAAAAACTAGTTTTTTATTTAATATCTGATCCTTTTTTAAATAATGCTGGGAAACCCGGCGCCTCCTTCATAGAAATGTCCCTTCCCCCAAGGAAACGTCCTCAATGGAAGGATCCTCCCCCTCCTCCGACACCCCCCATCAGAACAAAATCCCTCCTGAAACATCTTTATACTTCCCATTAACCAATACTATATGTAAACAATGGGCAAAGTTCAGAACTTCCAGCCCTTCCCCCGGGAACCGTGGGGTGATAAAGTCATCCTCAAAGAGATATTTAATAGATTTTCGACTATGCTGAACAAAATGGCTATCTCAAAATTTTGATTGGGTGACTTTGGAAAAAAAATGAGCGTGGTTGGGGGCCAAGTTGCCCTCCAATTTTTCGTTCACTTAAAAAGAGGATCAGAACTTTTAATTTACGTTCAAATGAGCCCTCTTACGATATTATAGGACTACTGGATCGATACGATCACCCCTGGGAAAAAAACAACAAATAAACAAGCATCCGTGATATTTCTTGTGATAAAAATACAAAATTCCACATTTTTACAGATAGGAGCTTGAAACTTTCGTAGTAGGGTTTTCTGATACGCTGAATCCGATGGTGTGATTTTCATTAAAGTTCTATGAATTTTCGGGGTGTTTCCCCCTTTTTTTTAGAAAATAAGGCAAATTTTGTCAGGCGTGTAACTTTTGATGGGTAAAACTAAACTTAATGAAACTTATATATTTGAAATTAGCATAAAAATCTGATGCTATTGATGTATCTATAGGTATCAAAATCTTTGGGTATCCAGTTTTTAGAGTTTCGGTTACTATTGAGCCGGGTCGCTCCTTACTTACAGTTCGTTACCACTAACTGTTTGAACCGATCAGAAATTAAATAAAAAAACTTTCAGTTGAAAAGTTTTTTCAAGTGAAAGTAAAGAGCGACATTAACAATTAAAACGAACAGAAGTTATTACGTATATGAGAGAGTCCACCCCCTAGTCAATACCTCGCTCTTTACGCTAAAGTTTAATTAGCACTTTCAAAAGAGCTATCTATTCTAATTAACCAGCCTTCGTGATTCAGGAGTTTACGATTCGAACAAAATTCGAACTTTAGCGTGAAGAGCGAGGTATTGACTAGAAGCTGAACTCCCTAATATACGCAATAAACCCATACGAATATGGAAGTTCGTTACGTAAGTTACGTCAGAACAAAATTTCGAGAAAGCCATTTAGCCAAAAATAAGTATTTTTTTTTTACCTCGCTCTAAAGTTTGACTGTTTCACAACTTTATTTTTAAAACAATAAGAAAAACTTTAGCGTAAAGAGCGAGGATTTGAGGAGCGGACAACCCCTTTCGTATACGGAGTAATTTCTGTTCGTTTTTTAATTTTAATGTCGCTCTTTACTTTCAGTTAAAAACAACTTGTTTTTTTTTATTTTAATTTTTGATAAAAAGATTGCTATCATATGGCTCAAGACATTACACACTTTCCCGATCACTCTAAAGACAAAAGGACGAAAAAGAAACTTTAACGGTTTGAAGGGGGAGGGGAGGATCTGTTACACAAAAAAATTCCAGATCTTCAATATATACATATTTTACCAAAATCAGCGAAGACTGTCCCAGTACCAGTTATAAGGGGTATCATGGAAGGTTGCGTAATTTTCCAATGAAATTATTTGAAAATAAAGCTGGGTGCCGTCGTTAAAGTATTCGACTGTCATGCTATTTGACGTGCCAAGCCTTTTATAAGTTTTAGATATAGTGTCCTAGCGATAAACCTGCATTGCCAATAATAACTTAACGTTAAAGACAAATAACTTGAGGATGAACGCAACTTGAAAATAAGCTCCCATTTTCAAAATGCAGGGATATATTTGGAGAAAGCATGCAATATATATGATAACAGGACTGACAATTCCTTCCTTATTGTAGAAATCCTTTGAATGTGAAGTGAAAAATTACATTCATATGCTTACCTGCACAGAGGGAGTAAGAGAAGGGAGGGGACATCCCCCGGGAAGAACATATGTTCATTGCCTATCCTTCCTCTTTAAAAGATGTAAATTATTATTTATAGAGTCGTGTGAGGCACATCAATTCTGAAGTCCTTCCAATAAAATGTGTTACATTGTGCACGTTCTTTGTTGCGATTGTCATAGACTTCAATCTGGTATTATAAACATCCGAAATTAAATTTAAAAAAGTGGGTTTTTTCCTCAAACGAAAGTAAAGATTGAAGCTAATGCAATAAAAAGGTTAAATAATCCTCTACGGGAGGGGTGCCACCCGCATAATCCTCATTCTGTTTTACCCTAACAGACCAACATTCTTTAAGCAGAGGTTATGCACTCAGTAAAGCACAAGTTCAACTTTAGTGTAAAGAGCGAAAGTTTTGGGAATGGTGGCCTCATCAGTTTTAAGTTAACGTGCCTTTTTACTTTAGTTTGAAATAATGGTGTTTTCTATTTGATTTTATTCAATACCCTTTTTTATAGTTATCCCCTGTAGTACTAAAGCTGATTTCTGAAAGAATTTGGTGTTTTTAAATTTAATGAGAATTTTATTGCTTCTGAACACCACTGCTCTCCCTTTACGACGTTCTTATTCAGTGTATGTTCTGGTAGTCAATCTATTTTTTATGGTGGAGACTGTAAATAAAAATGTGGCACGATCTATTAAACGGATGGATACGCGATACTTACTGGAGTACTGGAATAAAGTAGTAGAAAAAATAAAACTGAACTGCCACGGAACTTTTAGCAGTAAACTGTTATTGCAGTGGTAAACTTTACGCTCTTGTAATTTCACCAAAAATGGAGCAAGCTTATAATAAATTATTCGCTGGTCGTTTATAGCTTTGGAATTATCTTGTATATCCGATCATTCCTTGCAATGACTTCACACTGAATTGCTTAAGAGCAAACTGATATTACAGGCATGCTTGGAAAATTTACTTCATTATGAATGACAAATAATTTTTTTCGCGTAACGAGAATGCATTATTCTATAATCAGAGATCATAAATACCCTCATAGGGATCATAGAGATCAGCACAACGGACACTGGGGCTATAATTTGGGTACAAGGGAGACGGCTTCCCAGTTCGTATCTGTAGTAATTTCTGTTCGTTTTGAGTTTCAGTTGGATATTCGTTTTAATTTTGGCACGTTGTAAGTTAATTATTGGTTTCATTTTTTATTTAGTCTAACATGTGTTTCTTTAAGCTTTTAGTTCATTGTTCATTATATGTTTTGGTAGTTTTTTTTCGCTCTGCTCAAGATATAGCTTCGCTCTTTACTTGTGTTCAAACAAAACTTGTTTTATTAATTAATCTTTGAAAAACCACGGAACGTGGGAGGGGGCTATCAGGTATATAAAGGTAAATGGTATTGGAAGAAATGAAATTTACTTTATTTGACTGTAGTAAATTATTATAAACTGAATTCATGCCAAAATCACCTGCATCTTTATAAATAGCAAGGTTTAATAAGTTTTTTTTCAAAACTTAGGGAGAAGGATGTTTTTGTGCTTTATTATGCGTTCCAGGGCTGAGTGAAAAGACTAAAAAGAATTAAAAAATTGGATTAAGGTGGCTTTAAAAACTAGTAATACTTTAAGTAGTTTTCTGAATTCTGGAAAGGATCGATCATCAGTGGAGCCTATCGGATCCTATGTAGCCTACTTAAGCGAGCTACATTTAGGATGTACTAACTAGAATTTGAAAATCATATTACTACAACATTAATAATCTATTTACTCTACCCTAGACAAAAAATTCAAACCCGATCATTTCACATCAGCTCAATATGAACAGATTTTTAGTTTCCCGGACCATTTTATTAGGTTTGCAAATGTCTCTTTGATTTATAGGAACTGGGGTTTACAATAAGTCCTTAGGGAAACCTTTGAAATTAAAAAAAAAAAAATCTTATTTAAAAACCTGGCTTGAATATAGATGCAGGTGAATTTGGCTTGAATTCAATTTATGGTAATTTACAACAGTCAAATAAAGTAAATTTCGTTTCTCCAAATACCATTGACCTTTTTTACCTGATAAAGAACCTTCAAATACAGATCAAGGCAATGAACCATAAACTAGGAAATCAGAGTGATTTGCATCTTTAATTGCTTTGAAAAGAATCAGAGCGTTCAACAAGACGGCCACTGTATATTTGATGAAAATATCCAGGGATTTTTTTTTAGTTGTTTCGCTGTCATTAAATAAAAGGATTATCCCAATTGAACTGTTATTTGTACGGTGGGATTTTCCGTGGGGGAAGGGAATTTCCCACGGAGGAGGGGCCAGTTTTCCCAGAATTATTTAAAAAACTATTAGAAATTAGCTTAAAAAACAAGTTTTCTCAGCAGAAAGTAAGGAACAACATTAGAGCTTAAAACGAACAGAAACCCCCCTTAATTCCTAGCTCTTTAAACTAAAGTTTGACTTTTTTCCTAATCATAGGCAGCGCGCTAGCGCTGCCTATGTAAAGAGGGATGTGGGCACAATGTGTTTTTTTTTCTTCAGCCGGGAACTTCGTATCGAAGGAGTTGTCGTAGAAACTTCGAAATAGGCTCATTCTATTGGAAATAAAAGTGGCTAGTGCCCTTTTAAATAGTCGAAAATGATTGGAGGGCAACTAGCCCCCCCCCCCGCCCATCATGCCCCCAACCACATCCAATAAAAATTTTGAAATAGCTATTTTGTTCAGCGTAGTTGATTTACAGATAGAAAATATGTTTTTGAGGAGGACACTCCCCCACAACCCTCAGGGCAAGGGTTTTAAGTTATGCCCTGGGGGCATATAAGGTGGTTTTTATAGAAGGCGTTGTCGTAGAAACTTCAAAACAGGCTCATTCGATTGAAAATTCAAAGGCCTAGTACCCTTTTTAATAGTCGAAAGTGATTGGAGGGCAACTAGCCCCCCCCATGCCCATAATTCCCTCAAACACATCCAATCAAAATTTTGAGATAGCCATTTTGTTCAGCGTAGTTGATTTTGAGATAGAAAATATGTTTTTGAGTAGGACATTCCCCACAACCCTCAGGGCAAGGGTTTTAAGTTATGCCCTGGGGGTATATAAGGTTTTTATAGAAGGTGTTGTCGTAGAAACCTCAAAACAGGCTCATTTAATTGGAGATTGAAAGGGCTAGTGCCCTTTTTAATAGTTGGAAGTGATTGGAGGGCATCTAGCCCCCCCCCCACCCCCATCAATCCCCCAAACACATCCAAAAAAAATTTTGAGATAACCATTTTTTTCAGCGGAGTTTATTTCCAGATAGAAAATATATTTTTGAGGAGGACAATCCTTCACAACCCTCAGGGCAAGGGTTTTAAGTTATGCCATGGGGGAATATAAGGTTTTTATAGAAGGTGGTGTCGTAGAAACCTTAAAAAAGGTTCATTCGTTTGAAAATTCGAATGGTTAGTACCCTTTTCAATAGTCGAAAGTGACGGGATGGCAAATAGCCCCCCCCCACGCCCATCCGTCCCCCTAACACATCCAGTCAAAATTTTGAGATAGCCATTTTGTTCAACGTAGTTTTAAGTTCTGGAAATTAGGTCTTCGAGGATGACAACCCCTACACAGCCCTCAGGAGAAGGGTTGTAAGTTATGCCCTGGGAGGATATAAAGTTTTTATAGAACGCGTTATCGTAGAAAGTTCGAAAAGGGTTCAAAAGTGCCATTTTTAATAGTTGGAATTGATTGAAAGGCAACTAGCAACCCTTCCACCCCCACCATTTCCCCCAACACATCCATATCAAAATTTTGAGATAGCCATTTTGTTCCAAGCAGTTAAAGTTCTTGAAATTAGACCATTGAGAAAGACACCCCTCCCACGGTCTTTATGGCAAGGGTTAAATTTTGCCCTGGGGGCATATAAGTTTTTATTGAAACCTTTGTCGTAGAAACTTGAAAAGGGCTCATTCGATTGGAAATTCAAAGGTCTAATGCCCTTTTAAATAGTCGAAAGTGATTTGAGGGCAACTAGCCCCCCTCTGTTGCCCACCATTTCCCCAAACACATCCAATCAAAAATTTTAGATAGCCATTTTATTTAGTGTTTTGCATTTCAAGATAAAAATTATGTTTTTTAGGAGGATACTCCCCCACAGCCCTCAGGGCAAGGGTTGGAAGTTATGTCCTGGGGGCATATAAGGCTTTTACTGAACGCGTCGTCGTAGAAACTTCAAAAATGACCCATTCAATTGGAAATTGAAATGGCTAGTGCCCTTTTTAATAGTCGAAAGTGATTGGAAGGCAACAAACACCCCTTCCACGCCCACCATTTCACCAAACATATCCGATCAAAATTTATTGATAGCCATTTTGTTCCACGAAGTTTAAAGTTCAGGAAATTATACCTTTGAGCAGGACGTTCTCCCCATAGTCTTCAGGGCAAGGGTTATAAGTTATGCCCTGGGGGCATATAAGGTTTTTATCGAAATGGGCAACTAACCCCCCTCTCACGCTCACCATTTCCCCAAACACATCCAATCAAAATTTTGAGATATCCATTTTGTTCAACGTAGTCGAAAGTTCTGGAAATTAGGTCTTTTAAGATGAAAACCCAATCAGAGCTTTCAATGCAAGGGTTGTAATTTGTGCCCTAGGGGTATATATGGTTTCTATAGAAAGTTGTTGTAGAAATTTCAAAAGGCCCTCATTGGATTGGAAATTGAAATTGCCCTTTTTAATAGTCGAAAGTGAGTGGAGAGTAATTAACCCCCCTCTCACGCCCTCCATTTCCCCAAACACATTCAATCAAAGTTTTGAGAAAGCCATTTTGTTCAACGTAGTTGAAAGTTCTGAAAATTATGTATTGAAGGATGATGAACCCCCGAGAGACCTCAGGGTAATGGTTACAAGCTAGGTCCTAGACTTGTAAAAAACCTACAATTCCAACGTTATCGTACAAACTTAAAAAGGGACTCGGTCAATTGAAATCTGAGAGTGATGGAGTTATTTTTACTAGCTGATATTAATTGGAGAGTAAATAACCCCCCTGTTACGCCACTAGTCACCCAAACCCATCCAATCAAAATATTAAGAAAGCCATTTTGCTCAACGTAGTAGAAAGTTCTGGAAATTAGGTCTGTGAGGATGACAACCCTCCCCCCAGCCCTGAGGGCGAGAGTTGTAAGTTATCCCCTGGGGACATATAAGGTTTTTATTGAAAGCGTTTTCGTAGAAAATTCAAAAGGTCTCATTTGAATTAAAACAGAAAGGGTTATTACCTTTTATGACTGTTGAATATGATTGGAGACAGACTAATATCCCTCTTACACCCAGTTTTTACCCAGTAACCTTCAATCAAAATTTCGAGATAGCCATTTTGTGTAACGTAGTTGAAAGTTCTGGAAACTAGGTCCAGGAGGATGACAACCACCCTCACAGCCCTTAGGGTAAGAGTTGTAATTTATGCCCTGGGGCCATATAAGGTGTTTATAGGAAGGGTTGTCGTAGAAACTCGAAAAAGGCTCATTTGATTAAAATTCGAAAGGCCTAGTGCCCTTTTTAATAGTCGAAAGTAATTGGAAGGCTTGGCATTTTTATAGTAAAGATCGATGTGGATAGAATGTATTATTTTTTTTGTTGTTGTTGTTTAGACCAGGGCCCTTTGTATTAAAGGAGTTGCCGTAAGAACTTCGAAAAGGGTTCATTCGATTGAAAATAGAAAGGGCTGATGCCCTTTTTAATAGTCGAAAGTGATTGGAGGGAAACTAATCCCCCTCCCACGCCCACCCTTCCATTTGCCTTTATGTTTAAAAACTAAATGTTGCCTTAAGATTAAGTCAAAATGCACTGTGTTAATGCTAATTTCCAATAAGGCATCTCAGCAGTATCCCAAGAACGACTGAGGGTATTATGTTCGAATTTTGGAGGCTGCATCTGCTCTTAAAATTTAACCAAATCAAAATAGCGTAAGTGTATCCAACCTATCAAAGAAAGTAAACAGATTTTTTTGCGAATAGTATCAAGTTTTCTATTTCAGTTCAACTAGAGAAGGTATGAAACTAAATTTAACGCTTCTTTTTGTGTCCGGATTTTTAAAAGGGTGTAGCCTATGTTGTTAAAAATTTTTCTCCAGCATACAAATAGCAGGAAAAACTATAAAGTCATAAGAAGATGAAAAGAATTAAAGTATTATTTTCTTTTTCTCTGAAAAGACTATGTCAATATAAAACGAACAGAAATTAATTAAAATTTTTTTTTTCCAAAAATAAGTTTTTCAAAGAAAAGTAAAAAACTCCATTAAACAAAAAATGAACAAAAATAAAATAAAATAATCTACCAAGCGTGAAACTACCTCAAATCAGCATCGATAAATAAATGAAACCCAAAATGAGCAGAAATTACAATAAATAGCTGAGTTAAACTCAAAACGAGCAGAAATTAACATAAGTTGGGCTCAAAACCCCTATGCCTTCCCAAGGCCAGAACATAATTCGCCCTTTACTTAAAAAATATAAATGTTTTTACTTTTATAACTTTAATAAATCAAATAATATATAGATTTTGATTACTAAATATCAGTAAATGTATATTAAACTGACAATGCACATTCATTTGTAATTTTGTAATTTAAAATGTAATTTAAAAACCGAGATAATTGTATTTTAGCGTGTGCATCACTGATGTGTCTCTTCTTTGTCTTTTTTTATGTTCCACTTTTTAACAATAAAGATTGGGTTGGATTCTATACTTTGGGGCAAAGTGCTATAGCCTTAACAGAGTATAACATAGCGTATTTTGAAATTACAACATAGTCAGTTTTAAGTAGAAAAAAAAACTTATTTTGGTATGGCCTAGAATTTCTAAAGTTTTGAGTAGTTAAAATCTGCAATATTTAATCGATGGTAAAAAAAAAAACAGATCCAATGGGGTACGCCCACAGCACTTTTATGCTAGTCAAAGACACAGCTTCACCGGTTCTTTGTCAATCCTCCTCTCGCTCAGTTTTTTTCCATTTTCTTAAATCTATAAGAAATGAAATTTTAGACCTTACAGCATATAACAAGGAAAAAAGTTAATTTTCATCAAAAATCAACACAATAAGTAATATTTTACAGTCAACGCCCAGATAAAAGGAAAGCATTGTCACCGTTGTGCAATGACAATCGATTAATTATTACAATTATACGCACAGTGATAATTACAATGATTTTTTATGGAGCAATTTATTCTTTACACTTACAAATTATATGCACGGAAGTTTTACTTTTGGCCTCATTGAAATTTTCCCTGGAATAAGTGCCGATCGGCCACATTATATGAGAATTCTGTAGGTTGGATTAATTTTCTTTTTTAATTTCTAAAATTGCGACGCCAGGTACAACTAAATATCTGATTTGCCACTATTATTTTACCGAGGTTTTTAGATACATATTGAATCTTTTTTTGAGAGAGTCAACAGATAAGCTTTTGGGGATAACTTCCTCAGAGAGATCATTTCAGATCGAAGTGCAACGTCGCATGAAGCTGTTTATTAAGTACTCTGTTCTCGGCTTGCCAGCCTCAAGATAATTCGACCGAGTCGTGCACCTTCTTGTCTATCTTGTTGACGTTGCATCAAACCTCTCACTAACAGACTGAGAGAGTTGTGGGGTTCAATTAAACCTGCCCTATTACCCATATTTTGGATCTTTTTGAGTGGTTCCAGCAATGTTTTTACCAGCATTGGATCGGAACATTTGCATGACACCTACCATCATTCAAGTTGTGGACTAAAAATAGTAAATGCGGGGTTACCACGAACAGGTTTTCCAACACCACCCCCAGTTATTTTAATCTATAGATTAATAATAATTCATTACTTGTATTGCCCTTATCCTAAAATGGATCGTAACTAAGTATTCTATCCCTTATATGCTCAAAATAAGCCAAAGGCCTTAGGTACACAAAGAATTAACCAAACACGATTATTATCTACTGCCTTTTGTAATTACCAAAACACAATATTTCTTTTGTAATTACCAAAACACAATCCATTTCTTGACACATCTTGTCAAAAGATACGCATGTTTTATCATTCAATAACTGAAAGGAATTGCAAAGGAAATTTCTGCTAGTTCCTTAGTATTACCTACTTCAAAAATACCGACATTCAGAAAATTGCAATGAATAAGAAGCATCTTCATTTGGGTTACTTTAAACGGTCACTTGGTTGATGCTGATAACAACTTGGTTAATTCTTTACTAGGTTCTGGTAATCAAAGGTGGGGCTATCATTGCCAATTTATAACAAGCAAAGGGCTATTAATATTAGCCTCTAAGAGATCAATTATTTTTCTCTCTACAACTATTTGTGCCACATTGCTATTCCTATGAATGAAAGAAAGAAATTAAGGAGGCGTATTATGCTATCCTGACGAAAACATTATTTAACCTTTTGCAAACCCTCGGCTAGCTGTTTTCTGAAATAACAAGAAAAAAGCCTTGGAGTTGGCCACATAAATTATGAAATTCCAGCCAATAAAAGTAAAAGTGCCTCCCTTCTCTGGGGGCCACTTGAGTAATAAACTATGTGTTTCCTATGCTCATACAATTGTTCTTGTTCCTTTTTTAAGGATCGAAAGGCTGCAATTTTTAAACAAAAACTGCGTTCTCGGTATCTTTTGCGTACGGCTATTTATATGACGTTATGACATCATGCTAAGTTTCTAGTCATAATAATTGTTTGTTTTTGGAGTACAAAAACGGGGATAAGCAACATCGGAGAAAACTGAGGCTAGAACATAAACTGATAGTGTCGTCGTTGAGCATCGTGGAAAGGAGTTCTCAGAAAACACTAAAAGTATAAACTTGAAGCTCTAAGGGAATGTTGAGGGGGATAATTAACTAATAATTCTTAAGAGTGACGTCAAAACTGAAAATCAAAATAAAAAAATAAATCATCAATGAGAAAACATGGTTTAAAAGTAGATAAAAAAACGAAAAATCGAAAAAGAATTTGAGAAAAAGAAAATTTATATCAATAAAACGATCAATCATAATTTTAACAAATACGTAGTCTAGGGCAAACAGTGTTAATTGGTTGTGTTTTTTTCATTCCCTAATCTGTACTGAAGCCTATAAACAGCTAAACAAAATGAGCGTTGCTTCATCTAACCTTGTTAAGGAGTTTATAAAAAATGTAAACGAGGACAAAGGAAGAGTGGATACACTAAAACTATGCAATTTGCTAGCAACGGAATTCCAAGATAAAGAATTTTACCAAGATCAAGAAATAGATATACTTGAGGAGCAACAGGAAATTAAGAAACATCGCAAATCATTCACGACTTTTATCAAAGAAGGGTCTACTCAAAAAGCATTAGACTACGCTGTTGAAAAGGGGTTATGGGATTTAGCTTTAACCCTTGGCATAGCTACTGGTGACATTGCTATGGTAAAAAAGAAATATTTCGAATCATGGGCAGATGAAAATCCTTTGAAAACGTTTTTTGATCGAAGTGGAGTAAATGAGAAAATGATTTTGAAAAACTGGCATGAACATCTTACTATTATACTGTCAAACCCACAAGAAACCGAGCTTGATCGAAGAGCAATCACAGCAATTGGTAAAACGCTTGATAAGAGTGGCGATATCAATGGAGCACATTTTTGTTATCTACTCTGTGGAACAAAGATGGGGCCTAACGCCATAGAGGAATGTATGACTCTAATAAACACTTCTATTGACAATTTAGACGGGAGTTACAAGCGTATATTTGAAACAAATACTTCAACATATAAAGACGTTCTATTTTTGATACAGGAATTTCAAGACAAAGAAAAGAAAACAAGAACTAACACCGGGAAAGAAGAAAAAATCCAAAAAGTATTTCAGGGAAAAGATGCATCCAATCCAAATGAGCCTAATACCTCTGTGCAAAGCTTGAAATTGTCGGTTAATTCGTTTGAACTATCCAAGGGGCCTTTGGTATCTGACAAGAAAACCAATAAGCCACAAAGAGTGAAAGAAGCTACAAGTCAAAACCAACAAAAGTTAACAGAGTTTCCTTTACAAAATCCAGAAGCATCCAAAAATCTTAGTTGGACTCAAAATAGACCTCCACAAACAAATATCCAAAGTGAGAAATTCACAGGAGAACACAAAGGAAGTATTGCAAACAGTCTTCTGCAATTTAATAGCCTATGTAGTGCAACAGTTCAAAATCCGAAATTGTCGATGAATTGTTTTGGAAAATCTAAAGATCTTTCAGACTCTATAGGCGATATAAATGAAACACAAAAAATGTTGACTTGTGAAGACCAACAAACGCTCACGAAGGAAAATCAGAAATCATCTATAAATTCTACTTGGAGTCACAAAAAGCCTGCACAATTGAATTCCAAAAGTGAGCAGTTAATAGAAAATTACGACAAAAGCATACAGAAAACACAATCGATTCCCTTTGATTACCAAAAGTATGCACAAAGCAAAACTATGGATAACGCAAACTTTCAGTTCCCATTGCAATACTCCTTGGACCAACAGCTACCTTTAAAACCTCCAAATTACCTACAAGACAGAGTTACAGTAGACAGCCATAGTCGTATGCCTATTCTTCCAGTCACTGCAACCTCAACTGTAGAAAAGATCCCAAAGAGGCTGGCTAAATTCTCTAGTAAAGAAGTAACAAATCAACCAAGTTTCCATTCTCAAGACCAAGCTAGCTTGACGCACCATCAACCTCAATTTTATCAGCAGCATCACGATTATACTATACAACCTCAAATGAAGCAAAGCCCAACTTCATTTTACCAAACTCAACCACAACAGGCTTATACCTGTATATCTCATTACCCAAGTATTAATAATTTGGGAGAGGAGCATTCTTTGACACTACAAATGCCGCAACAGACTTACTCGACAGATTACCCAGAAACCAAACCCATCAAAAAAACAGAATTTTTGTCTGGAGTCGTATCTAAAGTGCGTAATTTTTTTTCTCCCCAAGCCCGTTTTTATTAAAAATTAAAATAAGAGTTTATGCAAAGGGATAAAAATCCAAATTAGTGTGTTTAAAGCCACATAAAATAACAGTAAACTTATCAGGAAAAGACTTTTAAAGCTCAGAACAATGGCTAGATATACAATACTGTAAACTGCGGATAACATAAGCTAAAATAATCTACAAATCAAAGAATCCTTCGGCTTTTGCCCATCATTCCCGCAAACACTTCCAATCAACATTTTGAGATAACCATTTTCTTTAACAAATCAGAAATGTCTGGAAATTACGTCATTGAGGATAACAAATCCCTCCAACCCTCATGGCAAGGGCTGTAAGTTATGCCCTGGGGTATTTAAAGTTTTATAGAAAGTGTGGTCATATAAACTTCGGAGGGGGCTCATTGGATTGTTAATCAGACGCTCTAGTGCTCTTTTTAAGAGTCAGAGTGATTGGAGGGTAGCTACCCCTCCCCCTCCCACACACACACACGTCTTATTGTCCCGAAATACATTTAATATAAATTTTTAGACAGGAAATCTATTCAAAATAGTCTAAATATCATGTAACAAGGCTTTTGGGGCTGATACAAATCCTGGAGATTAGGGGCAAGGGTTGTAAGTTATGCCCAGGGGGTAGTTAATGTTTATATGGAAGGAATTTTAGAAGAGGCTCAGTCTTTCTCCCTGAAAAGACTATGTCAATATAAAACAAACAGAAATTAATTTAAAAAATCTTTTATACAAAATGTGTTTTTTAAAAAAAGTAAAGAACTCGTTTGAACCAAAAATGAACAAAATTAGAATAAAATAATCTACCAAGAATACAACTACCACAAACCAGTATCAATAAATAAATGAACCCCAAACCAAACATAAATTAAAATAAATAACAAATAAAAAATTCTTTTAAATGTTTTCACTTTTATAACTTTAAGAAATAAAAAATTAATTGAGATTCTAATGAATAAATATCACCATAAGTATATTGAACTGACAATGCACATTTTTTTCAGTAAAAATTCATTTGAATTTTTGTCAGTGAAGTACAAATTATATTCTGGATTTTAGAAAGCATAGGGGCTTAGAACCCTACTCATATTAATTTCAGATCGTTTTGAGTTTGACTTTGTTATTTTTTTGTTTTCTGTTTGTTTTGGGTTTCACTTATTTTTATTGATACTGATTTGTGGTAGTTGTATGCTTCGTAGATTATTTTATTCTATTTTGTTCATTTTTGATTTGATGGAGTTCTTTAATTTTTTTGAAAAACTTATTTTGTGGAAAAAGTTGTTTTAATTAATCAAACAGTTCTTGGTAACGAACTGTAAGTAAAGAGCGACCCGGCTCAATGGTAACCGAAACTCTAAAAAACGGAATTTTGACACCAATAGATATATCAAAAGAATCAAATTTTAATTCTGATTTCAAATATATAAGTTTCATCCAGTTTAATCGTACCCATCAAAAGTTACGCGCCTGAGAAAATTTGGCTGATTTTCGAAAAAAGGGGAACGATCCCCTAAAAGTTGTAGGATCCTAATAAAATTCACACCATCGTATTCACCGTATCAGAAAACCCTACTGTAGAGGTTTCAAACTCCTATATAAAAAAATGTGGAATGTTGCAATTTTTGTCAGAAGAAAGATAACGGATGCGTGTTTGTTTATTTCTTTTCTTTTCCCTAGGGGTGATCGTCTCGACCCAGTGGTCCTAAAATATCGTGGGAGGGTTCATTGGAACGGAAATTAAAAGTTCTAGTGCCCTTTTTAAGTGACCAAAAAAAATGGAGGGCAACTAGGCCCCCTCCCACGCTCATTTTTTTACCAAAGTAACACAATTAAAATTTTTAGATAGCCATTTTGTTCAGCATGGTCCAAAATGTAATAAATATGTCTTTTAGGATGACTTGATTCCCCACAGCTCCCAGGGGAAGGGCTTCAAGCTATGAACTTCGCCCATTGCTTACATATTGTATTGGTTATTGGGAAGTATACAGACATTTTCAGGAAGGATTTTTTCTGGTGGGGGGGGGACGCTGGAGGAGGGGGTTACTAGGGAGAATCTTTACATGGAGGATGTTTGTTTGGGGCAAGGGACATTTCTATAAAGGGGGCGCCGGATTTCCAAGCATTATTTAAAAACGATCAGAAATTAAATAAAAAAAAACAAATTTTTTCAACTGAAAGTAAGAAGCAACATTAGAACTTAAAACGACCAGAAATTATTAAGTATATGAGGGGGTTCTCCTCCAAGTCAATACCTCGCTCTTTACGCTACAGTTCTTTTTTTTACTACTTTCAAAAGAGCTATCTATTCTAATTAAACGGCCTTTGTGATTCAGGGGTTTGTGAATTAAATTTTTTTTTAACTCTTAACGTAAAGAGCGTGGTATTGATTAAGGGGAGAATCCCCTTACATGCGTCATAATATGGGTGTAATAAAAAAAAACAATAAAAAAAAATAAGCTAGGAGGCTCAATAGTAATCGAAAGTTTTAAAAATGAAGATTTTACTTAAATATATGTATCAAAGGAATGAGTTTGTAGAATTGATCCTAAATATATGAATTTTATTAAGTTTAGTATTACTCATCAAAGGCTACGACCCTGAGAAAATTTACCTGATTTTTTAAAGAGGGGGGAAACGTCCCCTACAAGTGAAAGAATTTTAATGAAAATCAAACGGTCAGATTCAGCGTATCAGAAAACCCTATTACATAGGTTTCAAGCTCATATCTGCAAAAATCTACAACTTTGTATTTTTTGCCAGGAGAAAAATATACGAATATAGAAGTTCGTGACGTAAGTTAATTTGTAAATTACGTCAGAACCAAATTTAGAGACATCCATTTAGCAAAAGAAAAGTAAAATTTTTATGCAAATTTTGCTTTCTTATTCAATGACGGTGAGCCAAAATAAAAGCTGCATTAACTAAAAAACGATCAGAAATTAAATAAAAAAAACAAGTTTTTTAAACTGAAAGTAAGGAGCGACATTAAAACTTAAAACGAAGAGAAATTATTCCGTATATGGAAGGGGCAGTAGAGAGGGGTCAGGAGGTCCCATTGCCCACCCCTGCTGCCACCTATAACTTTTCTTAACACCATATATTGGCACGAGAACCACGTGGTTTATGGTTTTTGTCAGTGAGAATTTGAAAAACAAGAATTTTGTCACATTTATGTATGTTTTCATGGATGGTTATGTGTGTGGGTCGATTTATTTGATGTTTTTCATGGAAGTTTAATGGTTTTTGTCAGTGAGAATTTGAAAAAAAGGAATTTTGTTACTTGAAAAACCATGAATTTTGTCTGTTTTATGGTTTTTGTCAGTGAGAATGAAAAAACAGGAACTTTCTCACTTTCATGGATGTCAACAGCAATTTATGTATGTTTCATGGTTTTTGTCAGTGAGAATGGAAAAACAGTATTTTTCTCACTTTGCTGTCAGTCATTAATCAAATTATTTCCGGGCAAAGTTTAGTAATGTCTGACAGGTACTGCTCCAGGAATAGATCCAAGTCATTAATGTCTTTGCCACGGAAACAACTCTTTTGGTCGAACTCCAAAGGATATTAATAACCAAAGGTCATGGAAACAATTAGGCAAGAAACATCTTAGCGATGAATTGTTTTAGCGCGCGAAAAGGTTTCATATTAATTTGAAATGCGTTAGCGCAGAGATACCAATAACAAAGGAACACGCTGAATTTGCGTTTAGGGATTATTTGGGCGAAACTGTTTTAGACGGGCTATGGAACTATTTCGGCGAAACAGATAGAGACATTTTAAAAGAAGATTTTTGGAGAGATTTTAGAAGAGAATTTGAGTGTGGTCGTTATAATACACAAGTTTCATTTGAACAGTGTTGTGAGGTCCTCTAACCCAACCCCAAAGGGTTCCAATCCTCCTACCCCAACCCAGAAGGAAGTCCCCGGTCCTCAAAGGCCCCCCAAGCTCCCAAAGGCCCTCCACCGGTCCCCAAATGTCCCCCAGGCCCCCAACTGCCCCCCGGACACTCAAAGGCCCCCACGCTCCCAAAGGGCCACCGGCGCCCCAAAGGCCCACCCAGACACCCAAATGCCATCCCCGGGCCCCCCAAAGGCCCATCGAGCTCCCAAAGGACCAACGGGGTCCCAAAGGC